>NC_134526.1:13705283-14005283 GCF_027942865.1 Odontesthes bonariensis
TTAAAATGTAACTAAATAAGGAAATGCATCATATAACAGGCATTACTGGAAGTAATCAACAAATGTACAAATGAAGCAAGTAATTTTTATTTGAATTTCATTAGAAATTCAACCTAGACAGGTCAGTTTACACAACATCTGTCTGAACAACACATTAGCCCCATTGAACACAGCTATTTTCATACCAGACTATACCACACGAGGGGCAGAGTTTCACTGTGTGAGTATTGCATATGTACTTCTTGCACTGGGTGCATGTATATTGTGTTTTTCTGTCCTTCTTGGGTCCACACACTTCACAGCGCTTCTTTTTGTTGTTGCCGGCCATCTAGAATAATGAAAAGATAAGGATCTTTACTAACACTTCTCTCTCTCAGAAACATGATTTTTTTATACTGCAACAGCATCAAACACTTACCTCAGGCTCTGCAGATGGTGGTTCTGTAATTTGGGAGGATGTGGCACCGTCATCTTCCCCCTGAATCCTCCTCACAATGGCTGCAGAGATTGGGGTTCTTGGAAGATGTCGTCTTCTCTCAATCTGAGGTCTCACCAACATTTTCCCCAATTCCTCAAGAAAGAGACGCCTCTTCTTCAGCTTTCCCCCATTACACTCTGGGCTCAGTGACATCCAAATGACGAAGGTGTTGTACGAGGAGATATCCAACACATCAAAGAATATCACCAGAGGCCATCGTAGGGTCTTCTGTTTGCAGCTGTAAGCAGTCACCAGCTTATCGAGGTTGGCCACCCCTCCTTTTGTGGGATTATGATCCATGATCATTTCGGGTGATCCTCACATTCTACTTCCTCTGCATCACCATCAAAACCCTCTGTCTCTTCAACTATCAACTGTAAGGCAGCCTGAACAGAGAGTCGCTTTGCCATCTTGATCAGTTGTGGTATGGAACCACGCTGACAAAGCAATTTATAGTGTCAGGTCCCCAAGATTGGTTCACGCAAGACAGAGGCTGAAATGTGTGGGAATCTGGGTTCAGACAGTGTTGGGTGCTGTAATTTTGCAACAATGAAGACCCTGTATGTAATATAAATGTGAAGGGGGGGTATACAGGGGGGGGGGGTCATTGAAAATGTTTTCTGATTTATATTCCTCACAGAAAATGAGCCAAGGCCAATACTTTGTATACTTTTTATTACGCTCAAAACTGAAAATGGGTCCCAGACCCGAAGACCCTATGAGGGTTAACTTTGTCGATCCTTCTGGACTGGGAGCACTGAAAAGTGGAAAGACTGCAGCTTAGACTATGAAACTGAATAACTTCAAAAAATGTATTTACTTGTTATTTTGTCATTTGAATGTTTAAATAAATATGCCGTTTCATTATTGACTCAGTACATAGTACTTACAGTTTTATCACAATACAACAGCACTCCAAAGAAATAACAGCTGTACAAAATGCTGACAAGTGAAAAAGTGTCACAGCTCTGGAAAATGTAGTCTGAAAAGTAGTCGTGCACCATTTCGAATGGCATCCTATGTAATAACACCAATGCAAAAACAAACTACACAACATACTCATCATCTCAATCTTTATTTACTTTAACAAGTCTGACAAAACATATTTAACATCATAATACAATGGCTGTAACCACTGTATCATAGCAAAACTCATCTGAATACATGCCATACAGAATTTGAAATAAATAGGACTTTAATGCCAAATGTCAATATGTACAGTGTGGTAGGTAAAAATCCCCAACTATACAAACTATACTGTACAATCTGACTGTAGAACTCACTTTAGTAACAGGCTCTTACGGTGCCCAAAGTGACATCTCATAAATAAAAAACGAATACTAACTTTTGGACTGCACTCCAAGCTGCGAAGACTGTGACACTGAGGAATTAGCAAAAATATTTGTAAGGGGACAATGGATGTGGACACAATTATGGTAAGTGAAATAGATGCAAAGCCAATATTGAACCTGTCTAAAATCAAAAAGCCATACCAAATTAATGCTGAGCAAAATGAGATTACTAGAATGGGATGCAGTACCCAAAGGCCGCAAAGAAAGTCACTAAAAGGTTTTAACTACAACTTAATTTTTGCTTTGATTCCAGTCCACTGGGTGCGTTTAGAGCCAAATTCACATCCTCGGTTAATAATCAACAGCTGATAATTCCCAACATATCACAATGAGGTATTGCAAGATAACAACATTTATTGTTGAAAATGTCAGCGGACATCCATCTGGATGGAGGGGGGGGTTGTATGCTCGACTGCAGCAAAAACCTGTGAGGAGCAGCTTGTTTAAGTGCAGAGGAGCGAACCAGCTGAGATTTCCAAAATGACTTCAGCCAGTAACAAGAGAAATGACTGCACTGCAGCCACATGAACAATCAACATTCACTTCGGTCATTCTTACAAAACACGGGCTCCACCCATACTTCTCCAACCACACATTATATATGCACACATGCAAAAAAGAAAAAACCAAAAAAAAACAACAAATAACGTAGCAAACAAGAAAATAGCATTGTTAAAGCATACTGTGAGATAAATTAGTTAATGTGAACATATCCCTTTTTAAATATCATACATTCTGAATAGAAATGAGTTTAATTGTGCAAGTCAAGAGAAAGTACATGAAAAAAAAAAGGAGGTTAGAAGGAAGCGGTGGTCTACTGAGGACCCTTTTGTCAGAGATGAAACTTTTCAGATGAATCATGGAATTGCCTCCGTTACTTAATCAACTTTAAAGTTGGCATCAAGGGAGCAAAGTATTCTAATGACAGACATACAAGCAAAGCACAGTACACCTTTAGGCACATGCAAGCATGTGGTAGGAACATATGCACCTACTCACAGATGCACTGAGCTGCGACCTGGAGGCAAGTTGATCGTTTAGCCAAGCATTTCATTCACACGTTATCTCTCTCTGTAACACACACACACACACACACACACACACACACACACACACACACACACACACACACACACACACACACACACACACACACACACACACACACACACACACACACACACACAGAGCAGCACAGGTGTCCTCTCCATTTCCGCACTTTAGTGGACAGAGAGGCGTTTCAACAGAGGTCTGCATGGCCCTGTGGATCCCTCATACACTTAAAGGCAGCATGCCCGGCGGAGACACAGCTCTGGATGATGCTATGGAGGTCAGTGAGCTGGGGTCTAATCCATTAACAGTGCTGCAGTTGACATACCGAAATGCTCCACGTCAGCAAACATTGACATACAGGCCAAAATTATTCATGCCTAAAGTTCATTTACAATTCAACGATTATTATCAAAACCAAAAGGGAGACAAGTTGCCCGTGTTGATAAAAAGACTTACGTTTTGTCGAAGTAAGTGGTATGTAGAGAGTGCGAGAACTTTGTGGCATTGCTGTTGATGAGTGTGCCTTTGTCTGTGGAGAAGTTTTTTCGTGTAGCCTGGTCTTTGGCCAAGTTCCTGCAAGCAGCGAGTTTAGACTCCAAAGCCTGTCGACAAAAATGGGAATAGAATTTGTAATTAGCCACGATAGAAACGTCTCTTGTTGCCGATGCTGCATGTCAGTGTTCTGCAATTTAACTGAGAATGGAAAGAGGGAAGTAATTCACTCAAAAGAAGCAACACCTACCCCAACTTTTCTCAGGAGGTCTCCAACTATGTTAAGAGCAGAGATTCTAGCGGAAGGGGTCAGGGCAGAGCCACCACAGCCATTGGTCAATGCTAGAAGCATACAAGCAAACACGAGTTAACAATCTACAAATTTCTCAATGTACGAAAAAAAAAAAAAAAAAAAAAAAAAAAAGGTGGGAGTAATCCTTACATTTTGGGCTGACGAAGGCGTGCTCCATAGCCTTTCCAACAGGTGTTGCTGGGAGGGATAAAGAGGCTTGTACTGCTGAATCCATCTTGTCGATGTCTAAGGTGGGTGAGCTAGGTGCTGACATCCTGTCCGTGGTCCGCTCTCGTACTGCCAGCTCCTGTCTCAGGTCTGCAGAAGATAAGGTCAAACTCAAATACCCATCCACTACCCCTTAGACAGGCGACTAACTACTTGCAAAAATCTAGAGTGGTTTCTTCTTTACCTCGGGCTTCATCTTTCAGTCGCTGCACAGACACCAGGAGAGACTCCTTCTCGTCCAGCTCACTCTCTAGGAAGGCATTTCTCTCAATGGCCTGGTTTAAACGGCCCTCAAAGTCTTCAAGAGACACTATTGTAGCCCTACAAATAAATACATATATGTTTTATGAATACTGCTGAACATACAGTTGCTACAAAATCTGGAAAAACTTTAGACTACAATGTTTACTGAAGTTGTAAATTGTTCCATTCTGACCTTTTGGCTCTCTCCAAGTCGTCGTTGGCTTGTTCGAGCTCTCGGACATATTTGTGTAGCTGCTCCTTGATGCTGCGCGTCTGGCCCAGGTCATCTTCTAGCATAGAAACCTGCTTGTAACTCTGGGCATACTGCTGCTCCAGTTTCTCCTGAGAGAAGAGGATGGAGTAAAGAAGAAAAAGGAGCACAGTGTGAGCCAATGTAGACGATCACAAACAGTGACACAGCTCGCCACGGCATGTGGTTTGAAAAACTATTTTATACTCTCTAGTCATGAACACCAGCAGAGGAAATGAGGTGAATCACAAGGCAGACAAGATAACCTTCTACATAATTTCCCTTTCAAAGTGTCTCTTTGTTCCTTGGGAGGCCCAGTGGCTCTTTTTCTCAGAGATACTTTACAGAGTCATTAGTGGCAGGACTGCATGGCTTTACTGTGTCCCGTGAGGACAAAGACAGGAAAGCATTATTCTTAGTGTCTCTGGTTCATTTACACTCTTCATATCTAACATCAAGTGGGACAAGTGAGCTCAGATGTCAGACGGTGTGAAAAATGGCAAAAAAAAAACAGTTGACAATGTAAATGATCAGGAACACAGGGTCCATGCCTGCTGCGATTAGGAACTAGACATGTCCTAACTATTTTCTTCCTCTTTATCCTGACATCCAATTAAGGAGTGCTGCAGGATTACTGACCAACATGCCTTATTAAAACCTACTATACAAAACAGACACTGAACCTTAAGCTGAGGATCCAACAGAAACCAGATACCCTCTTAGGTAAGCACAAATGACTTACTGAATGTTCTAACCCATAGATAATAAATGCCGTTTAAATTGTACAATAAGCTACAATTCAACAAGTTACCTTCAGGTTGGACACCTCGTTCTTCAGTCTCTCATTCTCAATTTGCAAATCTCGGAGCCGGTGTTCAGCCTGGCTAAGCTGTGCCTCTAACTCAGCCTCCAGTTCCCGACTCCCCTCCTGAAACTCCTGAAGCTCTTCTTGGGCATCTTGGCAACTGGATGGTACACAAAAAACAAAGCAGGGGAAAACATAAACGGTCATCGTTAAGTTTTGTTCTCTGAATCAAACCAATCTCAGTCATGCTCTCGTAGCTTTATTCCTGTAATGGCCAGAAATACGCCCGATATCGGATATTTGCACATTTTCAACCTTCAAACTGGACTTCTTCCTGCCAAACAGAACACACTGTACATCTCAGCATTGTGGAGTTAAGCATGCTAAATATATACAGCTCTAAAGAGACAGCTGAAGTGTGACCGTAGTTGGCTCAGAAGTAGATGAGAAAAACAGTACTGCTGCTCAGTGTGATCAGCTGTGGGTGTTAAAGGTCAGGAGCAAAGAGAAAATGAGAGGGCAAAAAAAAAAAAAAGAAGAAAAAAAGACACGCAGCATGAGGACCAGTATTTAGACATTGTGTACACGCTAGTCTGGACTGACCCCGAGTTCGGAACACAAAATGACTCATAACATAGCTCCAATGTGTGTACACTGAGTTCAGCAAAAAATTTCAAGTCGGAATATGAAGGACAAACTCTGTTGTGTCAGAGTTTATAGAATCTAAATATATATTTGTATTTTTTATTTTTTTTTACCCTGTGAAGATGTCACTGTGCTTAACATTGGTCTGAGATCAGCCGACTTGTGCAGAGATAATGGCCTCTCAGTGGCTCTACAGAGTACAGGAATTCGTGAGTCAGTTGTTGTGCTGGGTTCCACACATACCAGCGTCAGAGGCTGCTTGATCAGCACGCAGGACCCTATAACTTGCCTATAACGGTGAGCCTATTTCAACAGCTCTTTGTGTGTGCGAGTCAAACAGCTTTTAATAAGAAAATGTGTGAATCAACGATAAATGGGTGAAGGCAGGAACTCAAGCGCATTTCATAGGAACTGTTAATGTTTAAACAGGCCATGCATAAACACTACGCGCTTCAACTGTTGATGGACTAGCGTTAAAGTGCTCCTGGGAAAAACACATGCGCAAAACATGTGCGACGAGCCACTTTGAACAATCAGCTTCAAGCTAGTTTTTTCATGGACTGATGATTTTCCCCTATGTACCCACGGCAGGAATTTCCAAGAACACCAAGAGACCTTTAACCCCTTCCCTACAGTTCTACACCTTCTCTTGATGTACAATAGGTCCCAGTTCCACAAATAGAAAAGACAGACAGAGCAAAATCGACAAAGATTTACACAACACCGCTGCCAACCCCTAAATGGGCTGTGGTGTGCGTTTAAGAAGTCAGAGCTGTGGTCACTTCCTCATGCGCAAGTCAGCAGGTTTGTGGGTGCTGATTTCATAGAGCCTGTCATTTGCCTTATATGGGCTGAACTCAGTCCATCTGTGTTGAAACTTTTGACAGAAAAAAAACCCACAAACATTTTTCAACCGACGATGGCTCTTTTATTTATTATAGGGGAATGGCTGCCATCTGAAATTCATTTTTTTTGCAAGATGGACTGAAAAGTAAACAGTGACACATGGTTGCATAACCAACTTTGCAAAGATTTGCTTGGTAAGCAAGAATAATGCTCTCCATATGGAAACGCAGAGAACACAACAAAACAATCGTCTACAAGCCACGTGTATTAAATGCCACTGCTGCCTGAAACAAGATGTTAAACATCTTATTATACGGAGGTTAACTATTACAGCCTGGTTGACACAGGAAGTACATTTAGAAAGTGTTCAGTAGGAGAAATACATGATGCCTACCTTTTCTTGTATTTAAGGGCCTGCGACTTCCAGTAATCGACCTCCTCATCTTTTGACGAAAATTTAGGAATCATCTCTGTGTCCATGTCAGGGCACCCTGAGAAGGAAAGAGACTTTATTAGCTTTACGGACATATTTCCTTGGACTTTATGACAAGTAGGTGACTCGAGAATGGCACAGCTCTTTCACTGCACGTGTCCTGTGGCATGTAGAAGCAAGCATGGTGCATTCCCCTTTTTATCTAGAAGCTGAGCAACCAATGAAAACAAGATAATACGCAAGATGATAGATTAAAGTTTCCCTCAATCCTAACTGAAGGGGAAATGTTCTCTCTTTACAAAAAAAAATCCAAACAAAAGCCAGCTCGGCCTGGCACTGTCATTCTGAGGTCATCCTTGGTCACTCATTAATCAGTTAATTAAATAAACCCTGAGTGTATGTCAGTATTTTTTTAATTTTTTTTTTAAATTGCAAAATTATAATTCATGTAAGTCTGTCTACCAATAATGGAAAGACTTTCAATAATGTGTTCACAGAGCCTGGTAAAAGGGGGGGATTTGTATTTTCACCTCATTTCATCTCATCTCAGTTTACAGTGCACAGTGAAAATGAGTACACCCCTGTTGAAAAGTAACATTTTGAACAATATTTTAATACACACACAAGTTATTCCCAAAACGTGCATAGAGTAAGTTTAATACAACATCTGTTCAGCTTACAACAGAAAAGAAAGGTCAATAATATAACTTAAATGACATATTTGTCCATTTTTGTGAAATTATGCTGGTGCAAAAGTGAGTACACCCCTATGTTAAACTCCCTGAGAATGGGCCGTGTTGGCCCGAAATGTCATGAAATGAAAAGGCATTAAAAGGGAGGTCATCGTTGTGCGTTTCATCCTTGCCTTACATTGAAATTTTACATTTTGAGTCTGCACCAGGCTAAAAGAGACGTGTGTGAGATTTGACTGAAATCCTATGGAGAGTATCATGATCTGCTTCAGTAGTCACAGTACATGTTGACAAGCATGTTTCTTTTGGTGAAATTCAGCTTCCTACTGTTGATGGCATCCATACAGCCCCAAACCATGTCACTCCCACTACTATGCTTGACTTTAAGCATGGGGCACTTTTCTTTGTACAAATCACTTTTTACCACCACACATGCTTGACACCATCGAAAGCAAATTTGTTCATCTTGGTGTCATCAGATCACAGGACATGGTTCCAGCAATCCATATCCTTAGTTTGTTTGTCTCTGATGAGACAATGATAAACAAATTTGCTTTCGATGGTGTCAAGCATGTGTGGTGGTAAAAAGTGATTTGTACAAAGAAAAGTGCCCCATGCTTAAAGTCAAGCATAGTAGTGGGAGTGACATGGTTTGGGGCTGTATGGATGCCATCAACAGTAGGAAGCTGAATTTCACCAAAAGAAACATGCTTGTCAACATGTACTGTGACTACTGAAGCAGATCATGATACTCTCCATAGGATTTCAGTCAAATCTCACACACGTCTCTTTTAGCCTGGTGCAGACTCAAAATGTAAAATTTCAATGTAAGGCAAGGATGAAACGCACAACGATGACCTCCCTTTTAATGCCTTTTCATTTCATGACATTTCGGGCCAACACGGCCCATTCTCAGGGAGTTTAACATAGGGGTGTACTCACTTTTGCACCAGCATAATTTCACAAAAATGGACAAATATGTCATTTAAGTTATATTATTGACCTTTCTTTTCTGTTGTAAGCTGAACAGATGTTGTATTAAACTTACTTTATGCACGTTTTGGGAATAACTTGTGTGTGTATTAAAATATTGTTCAAAATGTTACTTTTCAACAGGGGTGTACTCATTTTCACTGTGCACTGTATGTGATTACAAAACAACCAAGTCAGTGACTAAAATCTATCCCAACTATGTCTACTATGTCAAATGTAGCTCAGCTGTGAAGTTTTAATGACGTTTCAACCTCTGTTCAGTTTGCAGAAGTAGCACTCACAAAGACAGATGTTCCTCTTTTCTGGGAAGCCATTAAACTCTTACTCCATAATCTATGTAGCCCAACAAAAACTGTTTTCTGGAAATCATTTGACACATCTGGAAAGAGATGCGGTGTGGGTGTCGGGGGGGGGATACAGCTGTTGTCCCAAGCACTACTGGTGCTGCTGTAGCTCAAAGAATATTTACAACCCGACCTGTGTTTTTAAGGATTTCCGGCAGATAGGTCTAGTAGTCAGCGAACACAACACAGGAAACCCATCCGTTATATATTGCCTCGGGAATTTAATGCGAATCCTGCTGAAATTGGCTGAAACATGGCTAGTTGAAATAGAAAGTCTGGAGCTGTGTTACCTCATGTTTTGGACGTGACAGGCCTAGTCTGAGCTCAGACAAAGAGGAGGATGTGTCATTATCCTTATCAAACAGAGGATGGTCAAGTCTTAGAGGCACGGCGTCCCTGAGGCAAGACTGCCTGCTCTTCCGTTTAAACATTCCAATGAGGTGGCGTCATCAACTATTTAAAGACAACAGGACCTCAGAAAGCTTGTTCTCAAATTAAATCGGTGGAAAGAGTGAGACTTTCCCTTGCTGGAACTGACATAACATGTTGGCTGTATCATATGACATGTGTGGTGGAGGTGAGGGCTCCACAACATTCAAAGACCAAACACAGCAGATATCCATTTGCTATGATGCAGAAAGACCCAAATGAGAGCAAAGCATTCTATTGATCTCTGTGGGTCACCAAAAAGCATGGTGTAAGGAAATGGTTTCCATGGTGATAAGAGCTCGAAACTCTAAGCCTACTGATGGGATGCTGGAATAAAACGAGGCAATACAGATGCACCTTTACCAAAAGCACAGTATTTCATGTATCAGATAAAGGCAGTGGCACTTTACAGGTAACATTATACACCAGTTAGAGAGGTTAAGCCATATCACGTAACAGATCAAGTCCTGACACTCTGCCAAAACGCATGACAGTTCCCGTTATCTTTCATTTCAACATCCTTTGGAGGGGTGTCAGCGTGACCCCTGAATCCATTTGTTTGCTATAACAATACCCAGTCAAACAAGGCCAGCAAAGAGGAGTCATCTGGAAATAACAGGCAAGGGAAATGAAAAGTAAGCTTCCTATCCCACATGCTTATAGCTTCATAATCTTTTTTACATTTATACATAAATGTATACATTATTTTCTATGACAAATGTAGATGTTTGATATGGTGTTTGGTTAAGTGAACTACAGAGGACAACAGTGATAGCTCTAAGTGTAAAAATAACAACCGATATTTATTTTAAAAAGACCACACAGTCATCAACTAGCAGGCCAGATTTAGCTGAGCGGCGTGAGGCTGTTATTTAACAAGGTAGCTAATTTAACGTGTTGATATTTGATACCACTATATCAGTTTTGACAGACGATTATGTTAATACCAAGAGATAGGCTCTTCACTGTCAAAAGAAAGCGGCATGTACAAAATACAAGGAGTGGAAGTCAATGGTGCATTAATTAAAAATCATATCTGACTGTCACCATTCGACGTTTCACCCTAAATTGAGCTATCACCTTCGTTACGTTAGAGAGCTGTGACTGAGCACATTACACAAACAGGCCAAACATTAACACACAAAACCCGAATATCTTCACAGTTAAATCGGTACCTGCTCACATCAAAGCGGTATCTCGTCCTCTGTTCCAGCAAGTATCCTACCAGCCGGTGTAACGTACGACGAATAACACACCCTCTCCTGGACGGGCCTCGAATGAAACTAACTGAGGTAACCGGGGAAGTGTTTAGGAAACTGCCAACGCGTCTCCCGGAACCAACGTAGATTCTGGGAGAAACGTACGTGCTTACGCAATGTCACGTTACGTCAGAACTGGGAAGAGTCTACCACCAGCCACACCTTTTGACTAGAAGTTTATTGTAGTGTAATTTTAATAGTAACCACAAGATGGCAAACGATGGCCAGACAATGAAACTTTTTTAAAAACGTATTTATTTTTCTGCCAGACAATGAAACGAAACACAAAAACCCTAATAGGCTTTAGTTAGGTTATTGTGAGCTTAACATTTCAATATCCTAAAATGTTATATTTATATTTTTTAATCTGTAGGTTACAAAAAAGAATTGAAAAAAAGAAAATACAATAGAATAGCAGTACAAAGCAATAAAGCAATTGTTCACATTTTGTTAAATAACCTCACAGTAGACACCAATCAATAAGAAATCGTGCGTCTTTAAGTTACCAGTAGGCCTATTTAAAAACATATCGACATCATGATAATGAAATGTGAACCACAGGCATTTGAACTGGATCCTATTCTGCTGTCACAGGTGGCTGGCCCTGTTTTACAAGACTCGTTCTTGCCTCCACCCATTGCCAAAGGCAACGATAGCCAATGAGGAAAAAAGGGACTTGAAGAACACTGTACTTTAAAATTACAAAGAGTTTACAATAAAATAGGCACGTTTATGGCACTCCATAAGGACGACAACCAGGAGGACGAAACAGAATGTCCCGTCTGCTATGAGAGTCTTTCTGGCAGTGAACGCACTTTGAGCTGCGGGCATGTGTTCTGCCACGACTGCCTGGTCAAAACTCTGGTCAGTATTAACAGTGATGGAAACATCAGGGACACAATTGCGTGCCCCATCTGCCGACATCTGACATTCATAAAGAAACAAAAAGAAGCACTGGTGTCACTCGCAGCGAGCAAGGATCCAGATGAAGGGCAGACCCTGGAAGTACCTTTTCCTCTCCCGCCGGGACATCTCCAGGACGCACGGCGCACCACCAGCGTACTGAGTGGAGATAATTGGATTGCCCACTGCTACAGGTGCATCGCCCAGCGATCCCATTGCCAGAAGTTAATCACCCCCCGCTATAATGCATGTCAAATCTTCATCATAAGCACCCAAGGGCGGCCAATGGCTGAGGAAGATGCGCTCGATGTTGTGATGACTGTGGTTCATCCTCGACGCAGGCGAAGACGGAGGATTTGCACAACAGCACGATGTTTGCTCTTCTTGCTTTCGACATTTACTGTACTCGCACTGGTGGCCGCAACTTTACCCTGGATTTTATTGGCATAATCCCCTTCTGAGACAAAAAAAAAAAGAGATGAAAGAGTTTAGGAGAATCAGTGACTTTTAAAGGAATATATATTGCCACAGACTCTTATCCCTTTTATGCAATGCGTGTGAGTTTGACTAAAATATAATGTATAATATGAAATGTAATTTTTCTTCTTAATGTCAGCCTATTAACATAGTTCTTAAGTTGTGACCAAGTAGCCTATTCATTTAGGTCGACCACCTTAACTGACTTGACGATGGAAAAGTATGAACTGTTTAGTACATGTGGTCAAGCTCTTTTATGTGAAATACTGAGCAAACGTCTCTTATTCCTTTATTTTGCATTTGTTTGTCACATATGCAGTCTGTTTTATTAGAAGCAAACAATTTCAAACAAATGCAATCTTGTCCAAAACACAATAAATCAAACTACAAGTTTCAGTTTAATAGTGTTCCTGGATAAATTTAATTAAAAAAAACAAACAAAAAAAACCAACACAATTTCACTGTCATCAAAGCAGCTCTATTCATTATGATGCTGTGCAGTTGATTACTCTGTTTCCAAGCAGCAGACAATAACTCTGTAGACAAAACAGTGCCACAGCCCACCACTTTCAGGATAATAGAGTGAGCAGGCTGTGCATTAATCCTCCTAAGTAATGAAAAGGTAACATTTGGCATGTAAACAATTTGATTACTGAACTGAACATATAGAAGAGGGTTGACAAGAAACAATTTACATCAGATACATTTTTAAAACTTGAAAGCTATGCTGTCCAAATGGGAACATGTTTACTATCATACAGTTAAATTAACATCCATCTAGACTTGTATTGGGCATTAAAAAAAAAAGAAAGATGTATTTAAAGGTTTCTGTGAGAAATAATTTATGCATCCATGGTGGTCTGAAGGAGATGAGCTGGGCTGAGCTGATTGCTGTAAGGAGAGACATTGCTGTAGCATTAGATTACCAGAGAGTCACTCAGAATTCACTGTATCAGTCAACAGTTTGGACACTTGCACATTCAAAATAAACGGGTGCAAGGAGACTGCGGTTATTTTGATAGAAATTTAGCAGAAATAATATACAAGATAACATAGCAAGTGAATAAACAAGAGAACAAAATGTTTCAACATGGTTACTGCAGTCAATAACGTAGCTTGTGGAAGAGATATATATCAAATTAACAACCTGTTCTTGGAAAAAGCTTAGTCAGTATCACTACCATTATGTCAAACACTCCTAGTTTCCCTCGGTGGCAGTTCTTCAGCCATCCTGCTTGGCCAGTCCTACAAGTTACACACCTGGAGAGATATCTGCTTTTCACTCATACCTGTTTTTTGTAGTGGGTGAGGAAGAGAAAAACTATTTACATAATTTGATAAATGTGAGTTGTTTTCATTTTCCTCACATGAAAATGAATGTTGCAACAATAAAGTTGTAAATCTAAGAAAGATACCTGTTTCAAGACAAAGACGCTAGATTAAGAACTACTTTATATGGTAAGGTAACCTACACCTACAGGTGGAAGCATTCAGACTGTGAACGTTGTTATAAACAAACCTGTTGATATCTTCTATTTCCCCCTTTTTTTGTGAGAGGAAATTTAGTTTTGGTAGAATTGGAAACACATGAAAGACTTCTCAAACATGACAATGCAACAATACTTGAAGTAATTTATTTCTAAGAGGTAACATCAATGGAATTAAGTTTAAAAAATATGTACATATATAACATATATCTGTAGTTAAATAACCTAAAGTATTTGATTACTGTACATCAGCCCAATATAAAGCTGATTCAGAAAAAAAATAAAAGAAATAATGCCACATTAACCAGGTGAGATAATTAAAAATGTAGAGTTTAATATATATTTATTTCTGACATTCTGATAAGGATTGCAGTTAGGCTTCACAGTACACACTGTGTTCCACTTGATATGCTAAGCAGAGGAGGAATGAGTGGGCATGGTGGGCTCGACAAGCAGCAGGTTTTGTTTGTACATTAGTCGTAAAGCAGAAGGAGGCAGTACATCCACAGGCAACTTCCGCTCCTCCACTGTATTGCTAAAAACTCCACAAAGGACCCCCTATTGCGACCCACATTCTCTAGAATCCATCAATGCATCTCTTTATTACCCCTCTTATAATCCTAAAAAGACAGTGATTGACACCAAAACATGGATTATCAAAAGACTATCTAAGTGCATGCATGACACTTTTTGTTATATTCTGATTGAACCCCCCCCCCCCCCCCAAAATGTAAACAAACTGGGCTTAATTTTGGAGCCACATTCTTACAGTGAGTCAGAAAATAGGCTTATAGTTGTTGAAAAGCTTCATAAAACTATGCAACTGTGTACCATCTGGTGCAAAAGATTGCTCTTGTAAATATGTGCTTCAAAAATGCTGTAAAGTTCCTTTACTAGCTTTGTGATGAGATTAGGACTCATCTTTTTGGGGAGGTTGCACAATTTTTGTTTTCCTTTTTTGCAGCAAAAATAACCACACCTATAATGAAAATCAATACATGCTTTTAGGAGATAGTTCCAGCTATGATGTACAAAAGCATTAGAGTAATACCACCATGTTCTAATAAAAGTACATGCCGAGAGGCCTTAACAAATCTTCATTTAGTGTCTAACTCTTGTTTGCCTTGTCAGTTCTTACACAGTCAGGCAGCCTACCATTTCAAATCTGTGTCAGTCACATTCAAAGAACCCCCTGCCTCCTTTTATAAATGTATGGGTCCAGCACACACAATATATCCTTTAGCACACATTAATTATGCCTATAGTTCCAAAAAATAACAACCAGAGCGAGGGCACTTGCAAATGTTGTCATATAATTACCACAATTATCAATATAATCAACATCACCAAAGTCTTCATAAACATAGTCCATTGAGAACACACACTGAGGCATACCATATACCATAGATCGCTGCTGGAGAGAGATTAATTCATTTTGTCACCATCATTGAATTCACATGTAAAAAAAAACTAAAAAAAACAAACTAAAATGCTTTGCAATGAAATTAATGGCTTTTTTCTGTAGGTTTGGAAAGGGTGACTATGACCATTTTTCTAGACTGAGGTCGATCAGTAAACACTGTAATTGCACTTTAATTGAAACGATTACTGTCCTTAAGACATTCTACAATAAATAAAAGATTGACACTGCAGCATTTGTCATCAGGTGGATTTAAAATATCTCTAATTCATTGTCTTGAGTGAGAACACCAACAAAGCGAGCAAGCATTTTCAAATTTAGTTGTGTGCCAAAATTTAATATGCTCTCTGACCAAGCATATTATAGTCAGTCCAACCAGATAGGCCTAAAATAGTCCATGGGAGCAGAGTAATCTGATCATCTACATGGAAACTCTCAAACAACAGATGTCTTTTATCAAAATAGAAGAAAACACAGGGCATCAGCATATAAGTAAACAGAGCTCTAACTTGCCTGAAATTCAAAGCTCAGGAGACGGAATTAGAAAGAAGCTGATTTTTTTAGCAGGAGGAACATTCAGCATTTCTGCTGCAGCATCATAGTTACCTGGTGTTAAAGTGTAAAATTATGAATCTACAGTACACCTGTTCATTGTGTGCAAGGACAAAAATAACATAATTTTTTGTAGTCATTACCTTTTCTACACGATATATATCAGCACATATATTATTACTATATGTTCAAGATATGCATTTTACATATACTTACTCTCTCAGCTTTATATACATCAGTTTATGTACAGTCTTTGTATTTACACTTGGGGATCAAAGGTCACTGAACCTGAAGCACTTGAAACAAAGTTAGGAGAGAGAATCACACAAACCTAAAGGCAGTGTAGTAGTCATCCAAGCTGTAACAGCACAGCAGATGTGGGGTCTAAATTTACGCTCAGATGTGAAAAGTGACACTTACACAAAGTAAAGCACTGCTATTCTGAGGCCCTTCATCCAAAGCAGGTTGATCATATTGACATGTCATGCAAAAACATTATGGTACTTCTTTCAAACTGAATAACAGATGCAAGTACAAAAAGCTTAAATTACAACATTCTTCTCTTTCTGTGCTGGTACGGTATAAAGTGAGTTTAAGTGAGTCTGAAAGAACTATAATTTTACTTTGTGACAGAAGAGGAGAAGTAAAGATGAGGGAGAGGTGACATTAAGAAAAAAACTGCATTAAATGTTTCATCCTGTATGCAAAGCCTATCTCAAAAGGCTCAGCATGTTTCTAATGTGCACATAGCTCGAATACCCTGTGAGCAATAAAACTGGACAACGCTTTCACTCTTGTGTCTCTGTTTCAACCTGAGGACGGGCTTTACTCCTACCATGTCAGGCTCTGAGGTTCCCTAAGCAAAACTTAATCAACCTTCGAAAATCATATTGCAATTTGAGTGTTGATATTTTAATAAGGCAAAGAAATAAATCAATGGGAAAAAAAACAGAAAAAAAGACAAAATAACAGAGATAAACAAAGCAAAGCCCAAAAACAAGAAGTGAAAGAATTCTTTAAATGTAATACTTCTCTATATTCCAGTCTTTCCACTTAAAGGCAACTGTTCCTCCACTATGGCATTTTGGTGTTTTCAGAAGTCACATTAATGTAATAGCGAGCAGTTGTAAAAGATAAGTTTATTTGCAGCTTGTAGCAGATGTAAGGGAAGGTTCATGTTCTGGTTTCAAGAGGGCTTGGTTTGGCCAGTTGGTGTTTCCATCAGGCCTTGGCGGCGAACACTTAAGAGCATGTTTAGCCATAGGGGTGCTGGTAAATGATGCTTCAGGGTCATAGGTCATAGAATGGTGCTTTGGGGCTCCTCCTCAGCGACAGCATCCCCCTCTGGAGAGTCTGTCACTGCCAGGGACCTCCTGCAGGGGGCACCGCTGAACTCATCGATGAGGCTGTCCAGATTGACATTGATGGAGGGGATTTCATAATTGAAGATATCTATTGGCGAGCATGATGGGAAAGGTGAGTAAGATGAGCAGAATAGTTGAAATGGTGTTGATGATTGACAGGAAGAGGAGAGGAGGGTGTACCATGAAGATAATGAGGTATAAAAATGGAAGAGAGCAGAAATAATATTAATTGATTTGAATCTGAACTTATGGTAAGTGTGCATATGATGTCTGCCCTGATTGAGGGAATCAGTAGATTACACGTGCTTCACATTCTACACAGGGATCTTTTCAGTGTGCTATTAGTCATACAAACAACCTTGGCAGCGACTAATGTTGCATGTCACAGCTTTTTGTGTCTTTTGAGACAACAGCAACAAATATTTTGCAAGATAAAATATACAATAACAGGTCAAAAGGACTGCACAATGACATATTACATGTCTACAACAATGGCCAGATAAACCAACACAGAGGCAACGAGATGTGTGTGGAACTCTGTGAAAAAAAAATGGCACCAAGACACCAAGTGGCTTAAAGTAACAATGGAAATCTCATGAGGACTGCATATAGTATTTGCTGAAAATATAGATAATCTAATGTGCTGCTCCATTTACTGGAAGCTGCAGGTCCAAACAGACCGATGACTACTCCTGTGTAGGCATGAGATGGATTGTGGCAGTGTAGTAAGAGGAAGCAGAGGTTACAAAAAGCGATGAACCTGCCGAAAGAAGAGTGGGGGTCACCTTCGCACCCCTGATAAAAGCGGCAGGGGTGTTAGAAGGGGATGTCTTCCAGCATGGAGCTGGGAATGTGGAACAAAAGGAAAGGCGGGGGGGCTTTAAGATGAATCTTTGTAAGCGATGGCATCTGCAATGTGAGCGCAGTGTGGTGCACTCTGGGTAGTCCTTAAGCCGCGTGTTAGTGGTTGAACTACAACAAAGCGCAAAGAGACCATGATGCCAAGCTGCTAGGAGAAGAAAATGTCCAAATTATGATCTACAGATGGGTGTGTTTGAGGCAGGCTGCAGGAGACCCCAGAGGCATCCACAGTACGAGGCCAGGCAGTGAGATGGAGTACATAGGGCGGGGGCGGTCTGGCTTACCCTAAATGTCCCCCTCACACTTAGCACACACTGTATCCCTGGCCTCAAACAGCTGCAAAGTACACAATAGTAGCAGGGGGGGACAAGAGAATGATGAATATAACAAAGTAAAATAATTACTGGTATATTATTGACAGTGAACCTTAATAATCAGAACATCATACTGTGGATATAATGTGGGGGTTATCTGGCTATATTTCCACGCCTGCATACAGTAAGAGACACCTATCTGGTGTGAGCTGTGAGCTGTGTAAGCCTCTGACCTACCTCTGCCACGTGGGGGTCTGGGTAACACACATAAACAGAGAGCACATGATGAATCTAATGGCAACTTCCATACAAGCAGGACGAGCTATGCTTCTCTGATGTTTCCACACATTACCCAGAAACATCTCACATAACACAAGCAATGAATACAAAGGTCAGGAGATCTGCTCACTACAATAGCACAACACTGCTAGAAATTACATTGCATCATTCTCAGGCATCTGTGTCTAAAAGGCAACGTTTTTTTCATTCAAGCATTTGTTTGGGAACAGTCAGTTTAAGGGGAAAAGTATCCTCTATGTCTACAGTCCTACAGGGTCCTACACTCGTCCACCGTCTCCATTGGACAGAGCCACAGCGAGTCTGAGAGAGGGCCGCTGCAGCCCCACCTGTGGTGGCGGTGGGGGTGTCGTTGCCAAGGGCTCATGTTTACCTGTAGACATGCTCTCTCCGGGAGACAGTCCATCCAGGAGACCCTGCTCCAGAGGCTGGGGAACCGGGGCCATGGCCAGGCCAGAGAGCCCTGGGGGAGCTGGGGGCGGCTGAGGAGGTGGCAGACTGGGTCTCTGCCTGGGCTTGGGGGCAGGTCGCGACTTGGTGAGCGTTCCAGCCAGGGACGGTGGTGACGAAAGGGAGTGGGGTGCCCCAAATGGAGTCTGCCCAGGGGAGGACGGTGGTACTTGCCCTGGAGGACAGGCCAGTCCATAAGGAGAAGGGGTGCTAGGAGGTGTTGGGGAAAGGCTGACTGGTGACGGCTGACCTGTGGACTGGTCGGACATCCCTCCTGACTGGACATAAGGGACCTTGGGAGGCACAGGGGCCAACTTCTTGGAACCTAGGAAAACATAAGAGTTTTTATGTCCCATATGAAAATATATATATAAAAAAAAAAATCTAAAGTCCAATATACATCTAAAGGCCATTATACACCATTTGGCCACCAGGGATGTCTATTGTCTTTTGGGTCTGTAAAACACAGCTATTACACACCATTGACAGTTTTTTCAGATGATTTATTGCCACTGGTTCTTGATGCAAGCAGGTGTATAGGGTCCTGAAAGCCAGTGTAAGCACAGTGTAAGAAACACAGTGCAAGCTCAGACAGAGAGAGTAACTGACCTTTGCGCAGTGTGTGTGGACTGTGCTCTGTTGAGTGGGGTGACTGGCTGCTGCTCTGAGGGCTACTGCTGGGGGGCACTGTTGGACCTGCCACCTGGATGGCTTTGTGCCCAATTACAGGGGAGAGCTCTTTACTCTTCAACGTACTGAAAACAAAACAAAACTTTAGGACATCAGGATGTGTGAAAGACCAGAAACACAGAACACTTGGACTGTTTGTATGCCACATGGGCTGAACATTACCTCAGTGCCACAAAAGTCACTACCACCATCATCACCATCACTTATGAAAAATTTCTGAATCCAAAAATATCATACAGAGCAAAGGAACATCAATAGAAATAAGTTCAAACAGCATTCCAACTTTTTCAACGCCTCTTGTTTACACATAACAGTGTGCATTATACCCTAAAGGTGCAAATATTTTCCCCAAATTATAAATGAATAATCTATAGCTTCATTTTTCTCTTCTCAGTACTCAGTAGCCAGCCCAGTCTCATGAGAAAATGTGTAATAGGTACATTTGTCCACGTGTCCAAAATATAGTAGTTTCACAACAAAGGTGTAAAAATACTGAGGAGGTCATATTTTTCATTGGCTGTTGCTTTGTATAGGGAAGGATACAGATGACATGATGTGAACTTGAAACCATAACTATCAAAATCTAGTCCCAGCTGTCATTGGGGCGAGAGGTGGGTTACACCCTGGAAAGGTTGCCAGTCCAAACAGAGACAAACGAGACAACTGCGCATGCTCACACTCCTCGAGTCAATTTAGAGACACCAAATAACCTTACATGCATGTTTATGGATGCGAGGAGGAAGCCAGAGTAACCATTGACATATTTCTAATTTCTATCTAAAACTAACCATCAATTTTTATTTTCCTAACCCTAACTAACCATTACTGACAGGTCATAAAAATGAATTGCGTGGGAGTTCATGGTGTAATTCCATCATCAATAAACTAATTCAAAAAGTTGCGTAATATCATGTTTTGGACAAGGTCACGTAATGCAAACTGGAAGCATTTTACAATTTACAAAGGAAATCTTAAGCGTGAGACATTTTAGGAGCAATGAAAATTTCGTAATATAAAATAATTTGAGCAGTTTCATGTAATACGTAACGTAGGCATGTTATAATTTTGAAAGGCAGACATAGGCCTATAATGCTTTGGTCGTCTAGAAAGTATCGCAATTTATCAATTTGTGAACCTTTATAATGAAACTGCTTCCTTTCGTGCTGTAAACCAATGTAGCTATTACACTTTTAGGTGTGAGACTGCGTTGCAGAAACAGTGATGTGAAGCATTTTGTGATATTTAGAAAGTCAACAACAGCCCATCTGGATAGCAAACTCATAAGATTTCATTGTCGGAACTGGTTACAGATTAAGATAAATTTTCATGTTATTTCAACTTAAACAATAGTGAAGATGCACTGAAAATGGATGCATAAAACTAGATATGACTGACTTGATTTCACTAGTAAAAAATTAATGCAGTTTTAAAAGATTTAAATGAACCCCAAATACACCTACATCAGTAGGAGTGTTATTTACTACCGTTGTTTTATTCTGTTATTCTTCTTGTAAAAAAAAGGCTGTATTTGCCAAACTATCTTGGCGTTTCTGGGATATCTGAAACAAACATCTACAATGATAATAAAATATATATATATATTACATTACTGACATGATATCATACACTGATTATGATTATGATTACCTGCCTAATACTGCCTAATAAGTCTACCTTATGCTATCAAAAGACCTCTAACCTGTCATGGGTCGAACCACTTCTGTTCTGCTGGGGGAGACTGCTGCTGAAGGGGATTGCTGTTACCATTGGTGGTGTTTAGGTACAGTAGGTGTCCAGTATCGCAGTGTTATTCAGTAGTGAATAACATGTAGTGGTTGATCAGTGCATGTTTAAAATTTTTAAAACATAAATACCTGCTATATCCCTTCACTATCCCTAAGGTCAAAAGTAAAAGACAGGAATATGCAACCTGCATTGGTTGTGTGCAACATTGATCAGATGTGTCAACAAAATCAACAAAAGAGACATGTTTTTACCCTGCACCTCCACAAAATTATTGTTTAGCCTGTCCTTTTACTTTAATCTCAGGTTTCAGTTTCTGTTACACCAAGCTAGTTGTAATTTTCTGCTGTGTGCCTTTAACAAATGAACAAGTTCTGAAGCTTCCAAACCGAAGAAGTGAGCTGACAGATTTGTCGTGATGATTTACAATGTCCTGTGTCATTGTAACACCAGACCTATGAGTCAAGAAGGTGCCAGAGTCACTCTATACAAATTCAGCACTTTGGTCTTAGATACTGCACTGCACGGCATACTTAAACTTAATGATGACTAAGTGATTGACAAATGTCAATCAAATAAAAAAAACTGCTGCAAACTTAATAAACACGTTTATATGCTATTTGAAAGCAATTTGCTGCATTGATGTGTTTATTGCTTTTTAAAAACAAGCAACTGCATAAGCCAGTAACATCCTCAGTTGCTAGGTTACCTGCATGACAGGCATTCCCAGACAACCTGAATGTTACAGAATCTTAGGTACACAACTTGAAAGGGGAGGGGAAAAAAGCAAAAACAAATATGAGCCAGCGAGCTAGAGGAGAAATCAGCTGCCACTCTGTGATGCATCCATAGCAGCCATGGGTGTGTTGTATTTACCTAGTCAGCCTGGGGGGTCCTCTCTCTCGGGCACATGGACAGGCAGCCCACGGTGGGGGCGGGGGCGCGGACGAAGGGAGGCTAGGGGGGTTGCCAAGGCTCTGGTCATGGCGGGTTAATATCAAGGGGGTTCTGACATAGAGTGGTGAAGCATTTGTGTCAGGAGGGGGGGCATGTGATATTTCACCAGGTGGGCTGTGCTTGGGGAAGTGCAGACAGCTAGGTTTGGGGTTTGAATTGATGTCAAGTGATGAAGAGGAGGAAGAGGAAGAGGAGGAAGGGGGCGGGGCAGGAGGAGTAAAGCCTGACCAGCGCAGTGGGGGTGGAGGTGAGCCAGGGGGCTGGGACTCAGGACCTGGTGCCACAGGGCGAGCACAAGGTGGGGGTTTGGGATAGAAGTGATGGGGGGCAGCGTGGCACGAGGAGGTTGGGTAAGGGGGAGGAGGCCGGTCCTCCCCAAGGGGTGGGTGGGCATGAGAGGTGTCCGGCCGATTGGGCAACACGTTGTCTGAGCTGTAGATATTAAAAGAATAGACAGCACAAATAAAACAGCTCTAGTGACTGAACAGGGAAACGCATTGGAGCGATATAGGATAAGCTGTTCTGATGAATAAGGTGTGTTAGTTAATCCAAAAAAAGGGTTAGAAAAAAAGAAAAAAAACTGCATTTTTAGCATAGCGGTGGGCACCAAGCTTAGCACACAGTCAGCTTTGTGTAAATACAAAGACAAGCAGAAAGAAACTTAAAATAAAAATGTTTTATTGCAAAAGGAAAAGAATACAGTGTGTAGGACTTCCTCTGTGATCACCTTGTGTCTGCACACTGCATAGAGCTCTGAGGATCTTTCTCTGGAGCCAAAGTGCTGGTCTGCAGCTTACAATATTATCGAGCTGAGCTGAATATCTCCTCACTGCTGGATATGGAAACCCTATCTGGCCTAATCCTTTATGACTAGTTTGCATCCCAGGTCCTGCAGTCAGCCCAGATCAGTGTGAAACAGACACAAAACCCTTTCAATGGCTGAAAGAGCCACAGGAAATGAGGGGAAAGCCAGCCAAGCCAGAAGCCATATTATCTCGTCTGCCACACAGGCAGAGCCAGTGACCATGAGGTGATTATTCATGTGTTTATATATGATAAGTATGATAATTAAACCAAAAATCAGGGTGAAATCAGAGAGTCAACAGAAAAATAAATCATTCATGACTAAAGCTGAGAAAGCCAGGCCACAACAGTGAGATACTGAATATATCTGCATGCTTGCAAGGACTTGCATATTGAAGCTTAGTGGTATCTACAGAAACACACCTTTTATTATAGCATTTGGACTAAAACTTTTCAGAGTTAAAGATAATGTTACCTACAGCAACATCAGGGAAAACTCATGAAATGAAGAATGTGAAATTATAATTATAAAATAGAATGAGTCATGAGAGGCTTTGCAGATTAATGGTAGTATGGTCACAACCGCCAAGGATCTTAATCACACTCAACTGGGATTGTTGATGGTAATGATGATGGCGATGACAATATGAATAAAAGGGGACAGCGTCTTTGGTTTGGGTGACTTACCAAATCCTTTCTCCAAGTGGTGGTGTGGCGGATGGGGAGGTGGCGAGCTCCCCAGGCTGCTCGGGGATGAGAGTGTCTGCAGGAGAGCCTGGCCCTTGCATGCCTGGGGGGGTGGAGGAAGCCTTGCGTGCCAGCGTGGATGAACCCTTGCGAGACACCCAGGAGGTATCCATAACCCGGACGCCCATGCTGGAGCCAAACACATGGCCAGAGTTATGTATGATGATAATGATACCATTATATATATATATATAAAAAAAAAGCAGGGATGGTCAGGAAAGAAGTGGGAAAAAGGAATGATGCAGTACCTTTGTATCTTCCTAATGCTGCATTAGTAGGGGAGAAAAGAGGCAAAAGGGATATGAGGTCATGAAGTAATGCAGACAGTGTTCATGATACACGACTGAAAATACTCAGTCACTAACAGGTTATGATAGGGAGATGAGATCCACAGTGGCAGGGAGGAGAAGGGAGGGGAAGTTCACAGGGTGAGAGGATGTCAGACCACATTACCTGTGTGCATTCGTTGACTGAATGGCATTCAAGTCAGTGCACCGCACTTGAAATATATATAACCTATTTTCTCTGAGTACATACAAAATTGTTGGAGCTTTAGACAAAAGCCTCTAACATTGCAGCCTTTTTCCTAATTTGACCGAGGTACTTTTTTGTTATCTCCTCAAGCTATTTTCCACTGGCTGGATGACTCAGGTCATTCAGGTGACGTGCTAGCCAGACTGTAATGAGGGAGCTGGGTGTGGGAGGATGGGAAGATAGCACTAGCGAAATATTTCCTCAGAAAAAAAAACAAAGTAACCAGCAGCTCTCCATCAGAAACCTGTTGCCATAGAGACAATACCACTCTGGCAATTTTTGATAAATTCTGATATTAGGGGGTGTAGTTGTATATGCTGGAATTGGCAGTGAGATACTGCTGCCTATATTGAGGCTTCTGACACACTGATATGGAAGATTTTACATCACAGGGTGTGTAAATACTCTGCAATTTTTAATGTGTGAGTGCTAAGAATTCAGTATGAACTGCCCGAGAAAAGGCGTGGGTGAAGAGGGAGAAAGAGGGATGTAAGGGAAGTGAGAGATGGGCAGCAGAAGAGTGAACTTGGCCTCATACCCATCTTTCTTGTAAAACTCCAGCATCATGTTGTCAGTTGCGACACTCAGTGGGCGTCGGCTCTGGTCGTGCTGCTGCTTGCGTTCAGATTGGTCCATGTCTGGTGAGGGCATGGAGCTGTAGTTGGAGTTGTGGTTGGTGTGGATCGGGCTGCCATAGCAGCCTGTCAAGTTGAATTCGATCTCTGTGGCAGAAGCGCAAACAACATTAGCATATGCATGTACTAGACTGCGTTAGAGTAGGATTTAAAAGTGAGTGTTCAAGCACAACTACCCTTAAAATGTATGTGCTGGGTTTAAATATGATAAAAACTATCATCCAGAGGATTAAGACATGTAAAATTCTTATTGCAAATACAGCATTTTTAAGTAATATTTCTTCATTGAACTTAGAGTACCATATGAGTAAGACTTTGCAGCACATCATCAATTTTAAGGCTCTTTGTCTGTGTTTATTGTGTGTGAGTAAGTTTGCTGCATGGATCTATGGTTAATTATAATGTAAATGTTATTGTGCTCTTTGTATGAACAATGATGTTAAAAGACAATGATTCAGAAACAAAGAATCATCATATTGATAGCTGTACTAAAGAACAAAGGTCCAATCATAGAGATGCAATGATAGAAGGCCAAAAAAATTGATATGTTGCCCAACCTAATTACAATATTACATACATAATGAAATCCCCACCTCCAGGAAAGAACCAATCAGCATGCTGAATAATAGGCTCAATGATGCCAACAATCTGTAGGGACACGGTGGTCATCATCTCTGTTATGTTTCTGGAAAGAAGAAAAACAATTAGCTACAGTATAATCATTGTGTGGTGTGTTTATGTGCAAGTCAAACCACGCAAAGCTAGGTCAAAGCAGGAGTGTGTTAGGAATACATACGGTTCTGTGAGTGTCCACAGCAAGTTAGGTCCAAGGACAATGGCCATGTTCCCAGGAGTCATCTTATTTGAGTCTTGATATTCACTCAGCTTGGCTAAAAATTTGACTAGATATCTGTAGGGTTGAATAAAAGAGTCTGTTTTAAAAGTGACTCATATTTTTGTAAGACATATTGCTAAAGTACATGTATCTGTTTTATGTAGTTAATCTACTAAGTCACTAACGATTTCACGTGTAGCAGATTGCTGACACGAGGGGGTGGATGATTTTTTTGTTGAACACATATTTATCTTTACAGACTATGATTTGGAATGCAAAATTAAAGCAACAGCAGGATCTTGCAACCTGCACCTGGTACCCCCCCCCTAAAAGCCACTGCCTTTAGATGGCACAAGAGTCAGCACTGCAGAAGTAATACATTTCCTGGGCTGTAGATGGGGACATTTGCATGTCTGCAGCTAAAAGTGCTGCTGCCGTTATTTCACTTTTCAGTATGTGACAAGAAGTTAAACTGAAATTCTCTGGATTGTAAGGACATCACAGTGATTCCATCTGTATTATACTGTTCAGGCTTGACTTTCACTGGTTTGTATCAACAAACCTGATGTGCATGACATGTATATACTTGGCTACAGTAAATAATGAATGGGTAGAAAATCAGAGAGAGCAACTGACCTGAAGTTATTCAAGTTGTCTGTGGGGAGTTTTTCACACACTGACATTAATGCTTGTAGTCTCTTGTCCATATCTTGAATACTGTGAAAAAATGTATAGTTTATTTTTGCTCCACTTCTTAATAAATGTCACCATTTTTCATTTTGGCAGTTACACTTACGGGCCTCTGTAGGACTACTTTTAATTGTTCATCATTGCCAATAGCATAACACAAACATATCTTTAATAGGAGAATAGCAACTCACTTGGAGGCCTGAATCCATTCATCATAAAGTTCAGTGGTCATTAATGGCTCGGGGAGCTCACGGAGGTATGATTTCAGGGCCCCTGTGGGTGAGAAAAACAAGGCATGTTTAAAAAAAAGAAAAATGTAGTCAGCTTTTTTAGAGAAGAGGAGGATTGTTTTCTCCCCTCAGAATACTTGCGAGGCCCATATTTTAAGTCCCCTCAAGCAGGCCCTTGCAGTCAGTGCAGCTGCCAGATTCAGATTGCTCAGCACAGATTTCATGCTAATGTGTAATAGACAGTAATTCCAGAATAGGCATCCTGGGAAAAGAACACTGAGGGAAGAGCAGATAAAGGCTTCTTAGCCACTGTTATGCCATCTAAAAGATCCATATTCTCTAACTCTACTATGTCAAAATCAATTTTTTTCCCCTCATAAGAAAAAAGGCATGGAAGGATAGTCAGATTATTTTACATAAACATTTTCGCTAATTTCTTGCTGAATAACACTGACATATTCTAGAGCCTGTTTTTATGGAAATGGCCTTTGAACATGCATTTGTGTGTGTGTAGTTTACCTGCAATGGCGTGTGGGTCAGAGGAGTACTCCTGCACGTCTAGAACTCCACAATCCAGGGAGGCTTTTAGCTTCTTCAACTTGGAGGCTGACGGAGCCACCCTGAAGAGGCCCTGCAGACCCCACACAGGAATCATCAAGTAATTATTAATCATAGGATGACCTGTGCATCTAACACTTACAGAATGAAAAACAAACAACACTGATGTGTTCAGTTAACCAGAAACTACAGGCATAAATTTGGACTTGTTCTTGTTATGCATGTAACAAACATAATGCAACATAAATGCAGACACTTCAAAACATGTGTGCGATGACTATGCAACTGTCCTGTACCTCTTCTTCCATGCCACACTCTAAAAGCATGGTGACGCAGGCTTCTATGGGAAAGGCAATCTCTCTCCCACTAATATTCAGGTGTTCCTCCAGAGACTTGCCAAATGATGGCTTCTCCACCCACGCCTCTGCAACACAATATCGCAGCAAGAATCACACAGAGATACAATAAACCTACACACCAACACCTGCCATCTTCCTCTGGAAGATTGTTTAATAACAACTTTCTATAAAGGTTCAAGACTATTTGGCATTAATTGGAAAATATGATGTTAAAGTCCTCTGTTTGGTTTGGCAATTGCACTTTCAGTATCACGGTTAATAAGAGTTGCTTAATGAGGTGGATAAGTGACGCATGAAGACTTTTACATTCTCTTTTACATGTCTCCGTGATAGCGCTTCAGGTGCAGAAACAAAGCAGGTCTCTACTAACACACTTCCACACACATTACATGACTCACCTTGATGGGCTTTAATCTGAGGCAAGACACTATGAAGAATTTCTAATGACTTCCTGTGATATTCTGCCTGGGTTTCTATCAGCTACAGAGGGAAGAAGATGTAGAACTGATTACAACAAACATCCTGTAAGAAGAACGTATCAATTAATGCAAACAATATTATCAAATGATTGTTTTTACTGTGATCTGTACTAAAATCAAATATCATATAAATAATAGAAAAAAACATTCTTTATTCTTACAATAGGATTCCAGTTGTGACAGAAAATGTACTTACTGTCTGGAAGTAGTTTGCATAGTCTATTTCTTTGGCCACAAAACTGTACATATCTGCTGACAACTGATCCTGAAAATGTATGTGGAGAGAAAAAAAAAGCATCGAGGCAATGTGGTTAATTTGTGTCTGACACATGCATCGGGGTTATAACTCAGAGGGGGAGCAGAAGAAGCTGGGTAGGACATAAATTATTTGCTCAGGTTGGTGACTCACTCTACAAATCTCCATCCGATTGGCTGCCTCCTCCATCTCCTCTCTCAGGGACTCGGACTTGGTGCCGGGCTGCAGAGTGCTTGGGTGACTAGATGACTTGGATGACTGCTGATATCTATAGGCAATTAAAATAATTTATCTTTAAACATGAGCCTTTGAGGACAATTAACAGGAGCAGGTTGCTGTCTGGCTCTTAAATGTAAACATTCTTCACCTTGTTCGTGCTGAGTCCATGTCCAACACAAGTTTAGCTAAGTGCTTCCTCTGTTTCTGGATGTTAGGGATGTCCACCTACAGTAGATTACAGTTCAGTTCAGTCCAGATGAGTGCAACTCTGCATTTCTATCACATCAACTTAACAACTTAATTACTGATTGTATTAATAATAATGTCAGCCCACCTCAGCGAGCACATAGAGAGGCTCCACCACATCTCTCTCTATCTGAAGCTCAAACTGAAGGAGCTCCTGGGCAAGTTTATCTTCTGTGTCCCCACACAGCTTCAGCATTTTCCTTTTTAGTGGCACCCACACACAAAGTCGTACGTAATCAAATGCAATGAAAACATGGACAAGGATAATCAGGACAGAGAAGAATTCGATGGCAAAATCAATAATTATAGATGCCCCGATGTGGGGGTGTGTGCAAATCAAGTTTGTGAGTAAAGACCCATGAGCTTGTAATAAGTTACCCCAGGAGAGAGTCATCCCCCAACACTGCAGCTCCTTCCTCCATGCATTGTGCCAAGATTGTGAGTGGTAGTTTTTTCTAACAGTGGAGAGAAATAGTGCTACTAAGACATCATCACCACGCATTATATTGCTTTCCATCAGTTTCCAGTGTCTGACAGACATTTACTCACAGAAGGTGACTTGACAGATCTCTTCTCGGTGTCAGTCCCCTGCTGACCCTGCAGACAAGCAGTCAGCTTCTTGTGAGTGCTGTGTGTCACCTGCTTTACGAGATCCAAACGCTTCTCAACCTGGACAAAAACACACGAGGCACAGCTTGAAAAACTCCTATGCACAACTTTACATAACCAGGGACACTGCACTCACAACAACATATCTGTCATATCTCATGAAGCGTAATAAATCAGCACCTGCTACCTACTATGGAATCTAAGGACAGAAATGATTACACGCAGTCATCATGATCCAATCATTCACATGCAGTTAAGAAAAACAGCTTGAACCAAAACTAATCTTGAACTGCTAGTCACAGATGACTGCAGCTGTCATCTTTGCACACACACCTGTAGAAGATCATCACTCAGAACCTCTGTTTTTTCTGCCCTGCGAAGACAAAAATATGAAACAGTTAGGGTATTCAAAGGCAGAAGCACATAAATATTAGCTGATGCTTGCTGATATTAGTATGCCAACTCCTGATCTTCATGCACCTCTGAGAATTGCAGAGAAGAAAAACATTTCTCTCACTGAGGCTGAATTTGCTAAGAATTCAAGATTAAAAGATCAGCTTTAAACTCTCACACAAGAGTTTCTATCCATAAAGGTAGACTATCTTGGGGTTTAAGTATCAACATTATTTCATTGAGGAGATGTAAAAATGTATTTTTGATGTTTATGACAAGGTGACATCACACGCATTACATATGTCTCTGCTAAAATGCAAAATTTCAAGAGATATAGAAAACTCAATTACATAATCAGATATGCAATGCTTCATGATGGGTGGACCAGATCTACACATCTGTCCTTCAGAAGTATGCAAGGGTTTTGTAGCCATTTCTCTCTCAGTCATGATGTCAAACAACACATTACAGCAGCATGTTAAAGCCACTGATTTAAATATGCCAGTTCCCAGTGAGTTGCATCGCATCCCCCTGTTAATCCAGCAGACAAGGAGTCAAGTGAAGTCTGTGAGAGAGGGCAGAGCTGCAGTGCCGATGGAGCAGATAAAGCTATTCAGCTGGAGAGGTGAAAGAGCCGTACACTCAGAAAAGAGCAACCAACTGGAAGTTACAAACGTATGGTGTCAGCTCAGTTTACACAGCTTATATTTTGAGAGTTCAGTCTTTTTTCTGCAAAGGTGTTTCTAATAGAGCTCAACATGCCTTCTATACCAAGAAAATAATAAATTGGCGAAAAAAAAATACTTGGAAAAGCAAATATCTGTTTGGATTATATTCTATCCAATAAAAACTTGAATGTGTGCTATATACATTTACTGACCATTCAGGACTTTGGGAATGGAGGATAGCATGCACTTCCTGCTCAAAACAAGAGTTGTAGTCTGACAAGTTAGGGACAGGGCAGATAGATTGGGCTCCAGCTCCAAAGGACAAGGCTCAGGTCTATGGGCGACCGGGCCTTCAGCTTAGCTGCACCCAGTCTGTGGAATGCTCTCCCCGACCATCTAAGGGCACCACAGACTGTGGATTCTTTTAAAAAAGCCCTGAAAACTCACCTTTTTAGAAAAGCCTTTAGTTTGCCTGAATTATCTTAATATTATTTTACTGTTTTTTTTTGCTAGTTTTAAAATGTAGCACTCTGAGGTCATTAAATTGATGTAAAGTGCTTTATAAATAAAATATATTATTATTATTATTATTATTTAAAAGTGAGTCAAAACCACACCTGCAGACCCCCAGCAATCACCCAGCAGCACACATGCTCTCGCTGCAATTCCACTTCCTGTCTGGACAGCCTCTTCCTGCAATTGTGCCCGAACCATGCCAATCTCAATAGCTAATAATGAACATGGACTTATCTTAACCAACAGAATGGAAAAGACCTTGGATTGTTCCATAATATTCATTAGCTTAGAAACAAAAGAAAGAAAATCAGCAGCACAGACCTAAAATGCGTTTTTTCATGGTTGATATATTGACAGAAAGTTTGCTAGGACTCTGCATAACAGCCCTGTAAAATCATAGCGTAAAAATGTCTGTTTGATATTAAGATCCAGCTGCTGCTGCTTATCCATATTTATTAATTCAGACATTGTCACCAACAACGGAGAGCTGCACTGCAACAATGTCTGTTATTAGCCTCCCAGCCTCACTGCCAAGATGTGAACATGGAACCATGAGAACTGGGTCAAACCATGTACGAGTGGATCTAATCACGCCAATCATTTGGAAAACTGCTCTACTCACTGAACTATAAAGAAAAATACAGGAAGTGTGTGTGTGCACGCCTAAGAGAGAAAGAGAGAATGATAGCAAAGCAAAAGATTTCTGGCAAGATTAGTATGGACAAGTGTGATCGCTGATTACATGACAAAGGAGGACAAAAATAACCAAAGCAGAGCAATAAAGTGTGACACAGTTTTGTTGCAACACTTCACCAGCCTGAAAAATCTCTAAAACTCCGATTTCTATGAAACACATACCCAGTCAAGAGTGCAACATGTATGAGGAGCCGTTATTGGGGCCAAACGGCATGGGTGGGTAGGAAAGACTACAATGTAGGATTTAAATCTACAAGGCTTTCAGCAATGACTGTCTCTGTCAAGAGCTCTACTGGGAGAACATAAATGCAGTGCAAACTGAAGAGGTGGGTGAAAAAACACAGAATTCAAACATATTTGATGTTTAAAACAAGGGAACATAAATTTTAATCTCCATCACTGATGCTGCCATTATGACCCTGACATAAAACAGATTAGAGCCTATCTTCAAAGTGAGCCCTGTCTTGTTCAATGAGCATGTTTGTTTTCAGTCCATGGCATTTCCTCCTTGGAAAGCAGAAACATACATAATCGGCCTGTGAAGACATGGAGAAAGAAACAGATTTGCCCATGCTGGAAATATTGGAGCTGTTTTGTCCCAAAGATTCTGATGTAAAGCAAAAACCTGAGAGAGAATTTGGATGTGAGGAGTGATATTCCTATCAACAAATAGAGTCCAGATTGAGCCCTTGGAGGAAAGTAAACACGTGGGAGAGTTGGCAGCCATGTGGGCGGTGTGCGCATGGAGAGGGAGGAAGACATTGCCAGGTTTATGCCAACCATCTGCCCTAATACACATTCCTTTACCTAGAGCTGCTGATGACTAAATACAAGTAAGCACACATACAGGCACGTGCAAAGACATCTATAGATATGAAAATGGATTAACTTCTGTCAAAATGCAGACATTTAACAACATCTTACAGACTTGCCACATAAAATTCTCTCAAACTCTATGATACAGTGGCGATAAAGACCATCTGTGCAAAGCAAACACTGAGCACAGAGACAAAAGTATAGTGAATTATATAAGATAATATTTATACAGACAGATCAATTGAAATACTTTAAATATTTTCCCTTTCCGCCTCTGGTGACAACATTAACAAATAAGTACAGATAAGAAGAAAGATTTGAATGTGCTGAGGACATCTGGGCTTGAATGTTAATGACTGTTTTGGAATAAATGCAATACTACTGTGCATATGGGACACTATACATCATTGAAATTCCATTAAGCTGGAGTCAAAATGTGGACCAAATACCCAGCTGACCATTTCAGCTGCACATTCCATATAAAACATAGTAAATGTTAAATATTTTTATATTGAGATATGTTCATGTCAGACAGCTGCAGCCCCAGCCTTCCAGCAATGTGTATAGTTTATGAAAGCTTGAATAATCCATGTCAAAGTAGCTGAAATGTGAATGAAATAACATCCGCAATTTCGAACATGTGTTGGCAGCAGGCCTGCTGTAGGCTGTTGAGCATCTGAGATTGGGTTGAACAAAAAGAAAGTGGTTGTGCTAGATTGGTCACACTGCTACGTAGCTAAGAACGGAGCTGACTCTCAGGCCTAGGACAGCTATGCTGGATTCACGATACTGTGCTGCTCGGTGAGGGTAGCGGAGCAGAATGGCGGCCCTAGGCCTCAGAGGGCACCACATGGCCTAAAGTGCTGGCATGACATCTGCAGTCAAGCAGAAATACGCACAGAGAAACACACAGCATGTTAATGTTTGAGTCTAAATATTTCTCTACGGAATGCTTTTTGTTTCCTCGAATCTGCTGCCGTGGCCCCCTCTGGTTCCTCCCATACTGCAAAGAAGAGGGCTGATAGGAGACATGGCTACTAAAACAGAGAAACCCACTTACTGTAGCTGTCCAGCAAACTAGGTCACCGTTCTGTCAAGTATGCAAGAATAAATGTGAAGGGAGTGAACACACACGCGCACACAGTGTGCACATGCACACACATAAAGCACATATGTGCAGAGAGGGAGTGAATGAACGAGAGTGCTTGCAGCATCCTGTGACGTTTCGTATAACCTCCTTGAGGGAAAAAAAAGTAAAGCATATCAATATAATGCTCCTCATAAGCAATTACAATCAAAAAAGTAATCTCTGTCTCATAATGTTATAAATGAGTTCAGCATCTGAAAATTTGAAATATGAGTTGACAAACAAACTCCTAATACCAAAGTGAGTGTTTCTGGGCAACTTGAGCAAATGAAAAATGCATTTTCTGTATTGACAATGAAGGAGGAGAACCATCTTTTAGAGCAAATAGAATAAAAATGACAAATGAGAACTTTTAGATATAGCAGTAAGAGGTAAACAAAACAGGAAACTGTTATTAGTGGATTAGTGCTTCCTGTTTTTAGCCTACTGGCATTCCTGAATGAAAGGAAGTGGCATGTTGACAGGGAGTCACCCATCTACATAGAGGTTATTTCTAACAACAATGCCACTCTCGTCAAGCTATTTTAATTTATAACTGCTTGTTGCTCATTACAGCATATACAGTAGCTAAGACTTTGGGCTTAAACCACTAAAATATGTTTTTACATCTCTGAATTACATCTCTGAAGCAGCGAATCCAACTACATCAGTGACTGCTTTTACGGCATTAACATTACACAATGTTGTTTTTTATCTTGATTGATTCTATAAAGAATACAGATGACTACCACATTCTTTTTACATCTGTAACAATCAGTTAATTTAGGACCACAAATGTTTGTGTTTGAACAAGATTCAACATGTTCTTCATTATCCTGTCTTGTACATGATGAGCAATAGACTGGGTCAACCATGACACCTGTGACCCACTGCAGGTATGATCAGACATGAGTAAGCATCGGGTCGATTGGGACAAAATGAAAATTAGAGGGCAAAAGAAAATCTGAGTCGGACAGGACTGAGCTTCTGTCTCTGGCGTTTTTGTTTTTTTTTTGCTTAATGCCATGTTGTTTTCTTTGTATGTGCTTTTAAAATGAAGCAGCAGTGAGGTTGCGGTGGATCACCAGTCCAGGGTCTCTTTAAGAGGTTTGTCTTTTGAGGGAATCAACAACGCTGAAAGGGAGAAACAGTGCTTGTGTCTGATATTACATCATCTCTTTTAATGGCCAAAATGGCCCCTTGACAATGGCTCTTTATCACTACCATTCCCTGTAGTATGCTGTCTCTCAAAAACATTGATGGGATTAGGGAAGGGTTCTAAACATGAACCTAATATAACAGCAGAATTAGACATATAACTGCAGTAGCTCTTGTTTTACAAGATAAAGATACACAATCTACTGCACAAGTATGGACTCATTTCTCATTGCTGATGCCACGATACTCTGAAAAGATCAGCCAAAAAGTGTTAAAAAGTGAACCGAAAAGTTAACTGCAGAGTGAGAGCAGGAAGCTCTGAGATTTCCACAGTGCTTTTGTCATCTGCCAAACCAGGAATTCAAAGCAGCTTGGTGGAGCAAAAGGAGACAGAGAGCAGAGAGGGATGCTGCATTGGCATGCAACAAGTCAGCCACCATATGTATGTATTCGTGCCAGTAATACAGGCATAAGTGTTTTAATGCTTTGCTGAAGAAAAAACTGTCACAGGTAGTACATTTATTTGTCATGCAAAAATAATTTTGTTTACAGAACCATATCCCTGTTCAGGGAAATTTTAATGATTCACACAAAATGCCGTTTCTGTCCTTCTGTCAGCATTAGTAAACATGCAAGAGATAATAAGGTAATAGATAACACTTTTCCTGTACTCTTCTTTTTCTTCTAACAGCCCACTTATCTAAATATTTTGTACGTCACTTAAAATCTGTGAGAGCTGGCATGCAGGCTGGTCTATAATGTGTGAACACACTGCATCAGAACAGAAACAAAAATCTAGAGTGAGACAAAACCATCTACAGCCCACAAATGGCTGCCATTTTCTAATAATTGGATCGTGCAGTAGTGCTGAGCTATTCAGCCTGCCCTAAAAACACAAGCAGAAAGAATACATTTATTTCAGTTTGTGAATTTCTCAGAATTTCCACATTAGTTCATTTGATGAGTTTGTTTTTCAAATTACATGTTTGTGGAGTGTATCATGGCACAGACAAAGGAGGTCTCTGAAGACCACAGAAGAAGGAAGGCATGTTGATGCTCATCAGGTTGGAAAAGGTTGCACAACCATCTCTTTAGAGTTTGGACAACAACAATGCACTTAAAGAGACTGTATATAAACAGAGAACACTGAACAACTGTGTGCTTGGTGGGGTTGGATTGTTCCGTAAATGTTGGACCCATTGACAGAACAATGAATTCTGAATTCTACACATTAGTTATCAGGAAAAAACATTATTCCACATCTGAAAACCTGTACCGTATGAATGTTTCCCACCAAATCATGAACTTTTCCAAACATAAAACAGTTTATTTTGTTGCCTAAACCAAGCCAATATGTTGCTTATACCTCACCAAACAGTGTGTGAAAATGAAAATAAAGAAAAAAACACTGTCACACTGAATAAGTGAAACCGCAATATCTGAGGCTAAACATCGAGAATGAAGACCCAGTGACTCATACCTCTGCCTCCCCTACCAAACTCTTAATAAGTGCTTGTTGGTTGACAATGACTACTTCCCTGGTTGTTGTACCAAAAAAAAAATGGTTAAAGAATAAGGTAAATGTTTTTGGATAATTCCTGACCTTGATCTAAATATTGTGGCAAGATATGAAGTAAGCAGTTCATGTAAAGGAATCCACCAACATCCCAAAGATGAAGCTGTTCTCTAAAGACTAATAAGCAAGGATTGCTCAAACTCGATGCACAGGACTAAACATTTAGGCGCAGATATTTCTGCAGAAGAGGTTAATACCAGCTATTGAAAGCAAAGATTTACAAAGTAAAACTTTGCTACTAACATTATTTTTGCCACTCAAAGCCTTGCAATACTGGAACAATTTCCTCAAATGGGTTCCAATTTGTATCTACCTTAACAATTTGTTTCTTTCAAATGCCAGTGTAACAATTCACAATATTAGGGTTAGAAAAAATAGAATGAACAAACTGTAGATAGATTTTCTTCTTTCACATGTCATTTTTAGACATATTCTTACAGACTTGTATAGTGGAATGTTTTACCATGCTGTCCTAGACCTAGATAGGGCTGTGAGTTGGGAATAAAGAAATAGGTCAAGAGAAATGCAGGCTGAGAGCTGTTTCACCCAATGCAAAGGGCAAAAAGATAAATAAATAAATGTCTCTTTTTGGACAAGTGCAAGTACAGTCTCTTAAACCGAGGAGCCTCAGTTATAACTGAACAAAAAGAACGTCTGAGTTATAAACAAAATTAAAACAAGAAGTTTCCTCCACTTTGTGGAGCAGTGGCCCTTTGTTGTTTCTCTTTCAGTACCATAACACATTGCTTTCAGCTATATTGTATGCATGGCTGCACACTGTCCACTATAAAGTCTTGCTCTGCAGAGATAATTGGTCAAGCTGGTGATCACATGATATGGATCTCACCCAGGCAGGCGGTAGTAGCAGCCGGCCTAAAGAGCTATAGGGCTGCTGACACAGCACACCTGAACACCAACCCGCCCTACTGAAAGAAGACCTTCACTGTGTTCCATGCACAAGGCAAAAGAATGTCAATGCAGGAAGACATGCCACCATAGAGGTGCTAATGCAGGTCATGAAATTACAAGAAAATTCTACTTATAGAGATACACTTTTACATAATGTGCATTCACTATTCTGAGACGAATGTACTTGTTATTAGAATAGAAAAATACTTTATTCATCCTCCAATGGGGGGAATTCCAAAACTTTTTTAAAGAGACTTAATGATGAATGTGGTCTTGTATTTCCACCTCCACAGAGACAACTGAGGTTCAGGAAGGTCAAAGGCTCAACCCAACAGAGTAACCCTGTCCCATATTGAAGATGGTTGAAGCTTGTCAGCAGAACCGTAAATCCGAAGCTGTCATCAGTAAAATCATTAACTGTTTTTCCTGATTTGCCATTTCCTTTCTACAAGAGCATTGTACTGCTCACACGGCAAGACAAGTGGTGAAAAATTACAAGAAATATTAAATTCAATCCTTCAAAGTAAATCTCTATTTCAGTCAACATAGGATAGGATAACCTCCTTTTTGAAAATGAGCTCACGTGCAGTGTGAGATAAAAACAGGCAAATAGCAGAGCTGCAGTATGTTTTAAATTTTTTTAGAATGCAAGCTTACATTAAAATGCCTCATTAATCTCTACATACGCACTCTTGTCCACCCACTGATTCCACACTAACAGCCCACAGCATGTGGGCGAAAGGACACAGAGCCATGCATGCATTTAAAACATGAAGCAAGCTGCCACTTTTACAATACAATACATACACTTTTTGGGTGGCAAGAACACATTTGTGGTTAAATATAAGAAAGAGCTGTTCAAATGTAGCCCCAAAGTTGATCTTTACTTCAGAAATAACTCTCAATAACTAATAATTTTGGGGATATTTGGATAGCCTAGTTTCATTGTCATTAAAGGGCCAAATTCATACTCCTTTACAAGTTTGTTATTTTATTTTGGGGCTTTACTAAATCAAATTTAAATGTTCAACTTCAAAAAATAATAATTTCTCTTCTCAAACTGTGCATTGATGCAGGACCTCTTGTCAGCCTCTGTCCTAAAAACCTTGTTTTTATCTGTTGTCTCTTTAAGCCTTCCTTCTGAAAGAACCAGTCTGCTCTGATCGATCAGCTTATTGGAGGCATTTGACGAAGATGCTCATTATATTTTGTTAGGCATGCCGGTATGAGCTTCACATCTCAGGCAGATCAGCAGCAGTAATTTGTTCTCTGAAAGAGCATTATGCTTGTGTTAACTTTGGGTTTCGTAACTTTTCAGACCCTTTATATGTACGAAAAGCTACCTCACAGACTTGATGAAAAGGAATAACCTTAAAAAGCTTATGATCTCCTCTTTAAGAAGGCTCTTCAGGTTGATAGAGCAGGGCTTCGGTTTAGCTTCTCTGGACAACTGTGAATCTCTAAATATGTATTGATTTGAGGGTTTGAGAGTGTGAACTGTAGGCACGAACAGCCGGGGGCAATCCACAATTCATGGTTTCTAATATCCACATCAACCCATTCATACAACTTTTTCGGTCAGCTTCCCCATGAATGACAATTTCATCAGTCTTGTAGAGCACTTGCAATCTCTCATCAAACCTCTCCATATTGTTCTTCTGCTTGTTATCTTATTATCTTATATCTGATTATCATATTTTATTCTGAATGGGAGATTGATTGAGATGCGTGCTTAGTTGTGAAGCTCAGCCTGCAAAATATTTGTTCTGCATGAAGTTGTCTGCAGAGGGACCCTTAGGCCGTACATGCAAGTAGATTGGGAAACCACAAATTAGCTATATGGAATGTTGCTGTAGATTATTTCTTTGTGGTACAACCAGAGAGAGCAAGTTATCATGCTGCTGCTTTTAGCCTCAAAAGACAGCAGATAGTAAGAGGTGGATCACACCCATAACATTACCTATGTACCTATATGTATGAAATACCTTCAAAAAGGGCTGCATGAGTGGCTGCAACCAAACAAACACACACAGCTAAAAATAAAAGTTCCCTGTTTAATCCTTACATACGAAGGCCTATGTCCTGCCTTCCCACACACATATCTATGCATGCAAACACACTGAGTCACTCAGAAAATTCTAAAAAAAAAAAATACTGCTGTAAGCAGCATGAACCAAGGGGTAGATGATAATGATAGCACAAGCACAGCCTGCAAGGTGTGTTCTTCCTTCTGAGAGCATGCCACTCACACAGCCTTGTAGTAATAATGACCTGGCCTCCTGGTCCTAATCCCTCTGTGCTGAACAGAAAACACCTTCTGGCCTAGTGCTGCTTGACAAGCTGCTCTCCCTTAAGGCAGAGGAGGGGCTGATAAGCCCAATGGACCTGTGTAAAAGGTCACAAAACCTCCTTTCTTGAGGACCCACGCCTAAGAGGTGCTTCCCACCTCACAGCTGGCATACTGCGTAATGAAAACATTGCGCCTTTTCCCATTTTCCCCCCACGTCGCAGCCCACACCGCATCCGTCTGGATCACGTTCACCTATTGACAGGTTCGGTGACAGGAGGTCAATTTAACCACCGCATAATCCCTCAACATCATTCGTGTCACACTCCAAATCTGAGTCCCTATCATAAAGATATAAGGTTGTCGTGTGTCGTGGTGGTCTGCGTTAGTGCGATTTTCTATTTTTAATGTATTTCTGTGGGCAGGTTGTGCTGTAGCTACTGGGGCAATGCGCCTACACGCTGCCTTTGCGGTAGCATATTCCAATGGATATTACGCATAGGAACACTGAGGGCGTTTTGAACATTAGGGTATTATTTGGCTCCCCTGAATTATCAGTGATCTCTTGTGAGCCATATCTTTATACAAATGACAAATATAAGGCATAATATTTCATTGGATTTCATTCACATTCTTACGGAACGATAAAGGAGGATTCTATTCCCTTTGATTTGGCTCTGCGTGAATAGCACTGAAAAGCTTACCTTCCCACCGTTTGGTTGGCGAGCTGTCGCATCCGGTTGAATTGCTTCTTCATCTTGTATTTTATGCGTTAACACCTATGTGGGGAAATATTCCGCATTATTTCTCTCAACACATCGGTCCGTCCTCCACAAAATGCAGTCTTCCATATTTTCCGTTCCTCATTGCAAAGCAGCCAACTCCGAGAACTTAGTCCACGATTACATATTTTCAAACGATATTTGTCACATCTATATTTGCCCCCACTGCCTTTGCAGGGATGCTGGAGCAATTCACCGCGGGTACAGACACAGGCGAAGAGCGACAGCAGTGACAAGTAGCGGCTGCGCAGCAATGCAATGTGGGAAATGTAGTAGCTTGACCTCTTGAAGGATGAATCCAATTTTGCCGCTTCACACAAGGCTGCGTCGATAAAAAGATTCGAATACGTAGGCCGCCAACTTATGTTTGTTCATTTTGTCAGCTGTATCCAAATTTATACATCTTAGTCATAAGAATACACTGAGTAAAATGGAGGAAACTCCAAGACGGCTTGAAAAGTGCATTTTCATAAGTGCATATTTTCCTCCAAGGCATTCATTATCAGCTTTATTATAAAGATAGAGATAAGGAACATTTCTAACAATTAATCCAATTTGAAATAGTTTATTGTTGTTAACATATCCTCCCCTAAAGTAGGGAGTAAATACCATTTACCAGGGAATGAATGTAAATACTTCATCATCGTGAGTGAGCCTGTCTAATACCCCCATCTAGTGCCACTTTTGTGTCGTTGCAACTGAAGCGTAGAAATTATATTAATTTAATAGTTAATGAACAATTTATACTTCATTTTTAACTGGTGCTCATGATTGAACTGTTAATCACAATAGGTTTGGTATTAATTTTTTAACATTTTCTTCACAGTGTTTTACATTGGTGCAACCCTCAAGCAAAATATTGTAGGGTCTTTAATTTTTTTTCTTTCCCTTTTTTTGAGACTTCAAAACAGTTGTGCGTTTTAGTCCTATGGTGACTTAATTTCAAACTCTGTTCTGCCTTTAGGTTAACTGTCCACAGGGGAGCAGTCTCGTCCTATAAACCACAGATTTTCTCAGCACTCGGTGTGAAGCCGCAGCACCAGCACCATAATTTGGCAGTTTACTCAGGATGAGCAATCTGTTATCATGACATGTCCATTAAAATTAATCATATCATTTTATGGCCAAGAAATGCCAAATCGATAAATAAGACATAAGGATTTAATGCTTGAATGAATGCAGGATGCCTTGTTTATCACTATGTCACTAGGCTTGGTGTCAGTTAAACAGAAGCTTCTCTGTGTAACTGTTTCCATGTAGCCATGTTTATTATCCAAACATTTGAATCTGATGACCAGTTTGATTGAACAAATAGGTTTGAAGCTATTTTGCTGCTATAGGAACTGAGCAAAAACTCAAAATGAAAGTATTCTGTCCACCTAGTCCTTATAATTTGTGATTAAATTAGAAGGATTTTACATAAATATTTCTTAAAAGACGAGCTATGAAACTAACCACAGAGGGATTGTGATTTGATCATTTGTAAATGGTAACCGCCATGAATATATGACAATGCAGATGAAAAAACTCATGGAGATGAAAAACTGGTAAATCTAGTGACTACCACCTTAAATCTGGGTAACACAGGATTAAATTGGGTATAGAGCTTCATTAATACAACATGCTCTTGTCTGTGCTGTAAACAGATCAGAGTGATTACAAACCCTATTCAGTGGTGATGCCCCCTGGCTCAGTGTCATGAGGCTTTAATGGACCAACAGGTGGGCCGCGTTCTGCTGACATAAGGTTCAGAGGCCTCAGGGGGTAAATGATACAGAGAAATGGCTGTTTTCTGCCCTCATTAATCTCCTAAGTTGGAAATTGAGAGGGGCGGGGGATGTTTCAGCCTTGATCTCAACCTTTCGACCTTGTCAGATCATTTGTTTTCATTAGTTCCCACTTAGATGAACTGTCCAGTCCCAGTCCAGACACCATCCCTGCCCCCTTAAAGCAGAGAGGTTTTTTTGTAAATATCTCCAACAACCTTCTTTTTCTAAACGCAGACTCCAAAACTACTGCTCCAGAGTGTCTCTGGACACTTCTAAATCATTATGGGTGATTCTTCACATCCGCTGGCCTATTTCAGAAACTCTCTCATCACTAATCCCTGCATGGTGAATAATATTCTCTTGTGTACAGGAAAAGTAAATATAGGACAAGAAAATAGGGTGAACAAAAAAAAATTCAGGGGAATTGTAGGGTGCATTTCTTTGCACAACTATCATTAAAGCGCTCCCAGGTTGTAGTCTGTTTGCATTTTAGTGCACAGCATGAAGAAGAGATTGTACAATTCTTCATCTGGTCTCCCATAGTTTCTGTCACTGGGTGGAATGACGTTTTGTTCTCACTCTAATGCTCCTTTGCTTGGCAGCTGGGGACTAATTGGATCCCAATTTGCCTAATGAAGCCTTCTCTCAGGTCATAGCCTTTCCACCTGATGACCCTTTGCTGCTACTGATATGTGGGCTGCACAGACAGTGACCTGCAGACTGTTGCCCTCACTGAGGCATGCAATTACATCGTTGCTGCAAAGCAATGAGACTTCCTCATGCAGTCACTGGATGGGTTTGGTCTTGCTGGACACGAAAATGCTGCGGTTGTTAGTTTTGCTCAAAACAAACAAAGGTAGGGTGTTGGGTAGGACCTAATGGCGTGTTATGACCTCAGGTTAAAAGCTGCCTAATCAACAGAGGGAAGATGAGTGAGATGGTCACGTACATCATGCATGTGTTTCATCTTCAGACATGAAGTATCATATTACCTAGATCAATCAGTCTGGGTGTGAGGGGTGGGTTGGTACCAGCCTTTGGTCTGTCACTAAAGAAAAGTGTGACATATTAATCAAGGAGGTGCATGTGAGGCAGTCAGCAAACAAACTAAGTCATACTATCTCTGGCTATGAGAAAACAAACATATCTAAGCTCGGGAAATGCACATACATTCAAAATACATGAAAATCAGCATCTGTCATTTTGATCATTGATGTTAGAATTTGAATTATCTTAGAATCTTGAATTATTAACTATCTTTGTAGTTAATATAGTTCTTGTCTCATAAGGATAGTGTGGAAAGACAAAATTCCACATAGGCATTAATGACTACTTTACAGTTCTGGGCGTATGGTCAGACTTTATGGTGAGTCTTTAAAGGGTTATCTAGGGCCATAATAAGCCTCAGCAAGCCTAGCAATGGGCCTAATGAAAAAGCTGCAACATCTGAGGGGTAGAAGTATTACAGGTCGAAACTACGGGGGCTGTTTTAACAAGCATCAAATGACACAAAATGATGGTTATCACAAACACCTTTCAGACACAGTAAATGCAGGTCTTCCAGCAAAAAAGCCTCAAGTTTAGAAACACAGACTGAGCACTAAACACTGGTGTTTTACTGGACACACCACCGGTGCATAATGAAGTAAACAAGTTAGTCCTTCTTGCTCTGAACAATAATTGATAGTTTTAGCACTTTAACTAAAAAAAACCTCATGGATTCTATTTATACAGCAAGGTGAGGATATAAACTTGACAGGATGGGGCCAACATATCAGCTATCAAGGTGTTATCTTTCACAGCACATCAACCAGATTCTCTAGGATACAGCCATACTGCAAATAGGAATGATTGTGTCTGAAAAAAAAAGATGATAACATGAATTAGAATTTTTAAAATGCAATGGGAATAAAACTATATTTTTGGGGTAAAAATGATATGCACAAGTCTATGAGAACTCATGTACAGCCACTGTTGCAACCAATGCAGCTAAACCAAACTATACTGCGGTGCGCTGCCACTGTGATACAAAAGTACTAAAAATGAGAGAGAAATCCAAATATGGAACACCAATGGGAAATGAAACTTTTAAAGGAAAAGAACATGACAGATGTGATAAAAGAAAAAGTTCAGGTTAGGCTGCAAGGTATCTTGTAGTTGTGATAATCTGGAGCAAGTCACTCTATAAATAAACGTTTAATTTCTCTACCTAAGGTATTAGTAGGTAGTTATCAGAACAGTGACCTGTAATGTACAGAAATGGTCCTTATGTTGAATACTGTAGAACTTTGATTGAATTCAAAGGCACAAAAATCACAGACAATGACAGTTGTATAAATGTACTTTAAAGAAAATATAGGTAAAAATATAGGCTAAACTCCTATAATTTTTTTCTGATGTTTTCTTTTCTATAAAACAACCCAATTATTAAGCATAATGGCAGGGTGTATTTGTATTTTGAATTGGATTTATTGAGGAGTGAGTTTGTTGATTCAATCAGTGTGACTGCTTCCACTTGCAATTATAGGTACTCCTCATATTACTCTTATTCCAAATTTTCCAATAAGCAATTTGACATTGCTGATATATTTTGGCATTCTTTGTGTTATTTTTCTTTGCTCTATTTATTTATTTTTGCGGGCTGCACCTTGATGAAGTGGTTGGCACTGTCACCTCATATAAAGAAGATTTTCCAGACCTTTCTGTGTGGAGCTCATATGCTCTCCCTGTGCGGGCGCAGCTTTTCACTGGATACTTTTCGGGTACTCAGGCTTCCTCCTTCAGTCCAAAAACTTGCATGTTAAGTTGACTGATGGTCCTTAATTCACCGCAGGTGTCAGCCTGAGTATGCATTTCTATTTCTCTTTATGTTAGCCCTGCGATGAACTGGTGACCTGTCCAGGGTGTACCTTGTCTTGATCACAGCTAGGATACGTGGCAGCTCCCCTAAGACACTGGGACAGGATGGAGGAGGTTATAGAAGACAGACGGATGGAATAAAAGTATATGTTTTCGATCTAAGAATTCAAATGTGTTTTCTCTATCTCCTACATAAAGATACATTCTTGTCTCTAGGGGTGCAGAATTGTTCTTTCAAAGGTACAGACAAGAAAGTACAAAAATGTACCATTTTCTTTAGGTACAGTGCTTGTACCGTTCATAAAGCTCGGTAAAGCTGTGCACCTTTTATAAGACCATGATCGCACCTGTTTTTTTCATTATAATGGTCCTCTTGTTTGCTTGATCACATGCAATATGTCAGTTATTACTGTGTATTGTGTGTAACCCTGACTATTTAGCTTTCAGCACGTACTCTAACTAAATCTCTTATTATGTGAATTGATGACTCAAGTGACAGTTATGGCCGGTAAATATTACGTAAAAGGACTCAATCATCTTTATGTCCCTATTATCTTTAGCAACTTGTTCAGTGCTAGGTATTTGCCTCTGGCAAACTGACTGACGCATTAAGACTTACTATAAAGCCATGTTCCCGGCATGCTGTATTCTGTTTGGAAAGCCAATTCAGAAACTGTTTTCTGGGGTGTGGTGGGTACCAGCTGTGGGTTATTGTGAGCACATTTGTTTTTTAAGTAAGTTCATGTATGTACTTGTAAGCACATGAAATAAATGCTTAATTTGCTTGAAGGCGAGTTTTATTATGGAGTCATTTTTTTCAAGATAATATAGCTTTTTCTTTTAGGAGGATCAAAATGTGGAAATTTTCTTTAACCATATAATTTTAGATCTGGGTCATTGCAATGCAATGCAACATTAGCCACTAAACGTATACTTCTTACCTTTTGTTTCTCCCCGAATACATTGACGATTTTTAAATCTTCACAAAAGTTTTAGGGAGTGACAGCTTTTTCTACTAATTTGCATTTTTTAACTTTAGTCCCACTTCCCCTGTCACTGTTTGGATTTTTGGACTTTTTTGGACATATCACCAAGCCAAACCAAATTTCTGACTAAAAGATAGCTTGCTTTAAGGGTTCACACAAAATCTAGATGGATAGCTTAGATGCGACCAACTCACTCATAAGGCGCATCTTATTATAGGTCAAATAGGTTTAATTGTTCAAAACATTGAAATTATTCATAAAAAAGATCACTGTGAGTTAACATGTTATTTCCGAGGTTGAGGACTATATCAACATTCGATTGAGACAAGCAAAAGCTGTTAACAATACATTTAGATACTGATGCAGGTGTTGCTGGAAAAAAGAATTCCTCACACGGAACTGTATTCCAGCAAATAGCTCACACATGCACACCCATACACAAAGGACATTTGATATGGGACCAACATTTGGAAACCAAGACCTTGAGGCCGCCTTGGCATTTCATGGATCTGAAAGACAGATTGACCTCAGATGGTTCAGGATTTATGATGCAACGGGACCAGCCAAGTCCTCCCTGGCCTGGCAGCCACTTGTGATGGAGAGATTTATGGTCAAGATGTTACATGCATGGTGCTGATTGCTCATAAACCAGGGGAAAGGGGGAAATTAATGTGGAACACACAGATTCAGTATTGTTGCTGGGAATTTGAAAGCTGAATTACAGTAAATTGCTGGAATTCATTGCAATTGCTGTAGCCTGAAGCTTTAACAGCTCAATATTTTCCCTGCCAAAACTGAATACTAAAAGGTCCATGAATCAAGTGTTCACAGAGCTAAAAAAGCTTCACTAAAGACATGTGAGGTGTAATCTTGTATTTATAACAATGATGGTTTATGATGTTTGTCTACCCTTAGTGGTATAATACAGATGCTGAATTTCCAATGGAAAGTTGAAACTGGATGAAAAATGCATGCAGTTCACAGGTATGTAGAGCAATGTGTTTGTTCAAGTCTAATGAGTCTTGCTAACCCTGCAGAGAGAGTTCATGATCGTCAGTATTGTATTTGTGTTGGCATTCAACAATTACTTTTACTTTGTACATTGCCATTGAAATAAACTTTTTGTAGACAAATAGTCCAATGAAATGAAATTTGTCCTCTCTGGATTTATTTTACAAAGGTTGAACTTAATGTAATGTTCAGCCTCTTTTCCTGTTGATACTGCTGGAATGGAGGAGGCATCACCCTCAGTGTAAAAGCTTAGTGATGGACTGACCTTATTCCACTCAACCCTGAGCTGAACTCCATTAAGGACTGCCTGTAGTCTGTAATTTTACAGTCAGCCTCTTATCATGTTTGTCTTGTTTGCTCCTCGGGGGATTGGCCACTTACCTACAAACCGGCTTTACTTCATTTCAGCTGCACAGCTCCCCACAGAGAACTCAATTTAGATGATATAACAACTATGTGAAAAAATCTGTGCCCTTTTTAAATGATTGTAGTTAACAGAGCAGCTTTGTGTGTTTTTCAATTATTTCTGGTTTGTTTAAGTGGTCTGCCTGGAAATGTTTTGAGATGGTTGCATGCTCAATCAGAGCAGTGATTGCATACATACACAACTTCAGGCATGATTACCCGTTCAGAAGGAATTAGTCTGCTTAATATAACATTATATCCAACATCTAAACTAATGAGTTGTTGATAGACGAATGCTGAGCACTTTTTGACTTTTTTCATAGAAGGTATAAAAAGTTTACTTCAGTGAAGTGCTTGGAACAAATAGTGTAATATTATTTGCTTGTAGTTTTGTAGATGTAAATCATGTTTAAAATCCAACTGACAGGATTTAGTCGTACAGGTATCACTGGAGATCACCTGCTTGTTTCCTCTGCCCTCCCCTGAATGACCTCCTCAAACTCCACGTTTGGTGACAGACGAGCCCCGAGGACTCTGGGACCACACAGCCTTGTTTGGCTCTGCCCAGATCAGAGGAACAATGTTCCAGTCTAACAGGTCCCGAGACACTCGATAAAGACTATGACGAGAAACAACTTGAAATGCATGCAGACACTTTAGATATAGTATCATCCACACAGAATTTCTAGAATTGCTAAAGAGAAGCTCAAAACATCTGAACAGTGTGTAGATCCTGTGTACCTCTAATCTGGACATATGAGGGAGATGAAAGAGGAGTGAGAGACGAAGCATGTCAGGAATGTGGAAACAAAATCACAGGGAAGAAGAAGTGTTGGAAATTTAGAGCATAATGTGTCTTTAGAGGACTTCCATCTACACTGGAATTTTTAGCAAGAAATTTTTCTTGGCCACAGCCTGACTTTCTTGTGGTTTCTGAATACTGCAGATACGCAGTGTTTTCTTATTGAAAACAAAATAGGGTCAAAGAATAAAGAAAAAATGAGTGAGTAAGATAAAAAAAAGTTAAATAAGCTACACCACAGACTGTTCCCCTTCTTTGGATTTGTGATTCCTAGCAAAAGTAGATGGATGAGGTGTTAAAAAACAAACAAACAGTAACAAAAAAAACTCTACATGTGTCATCTTATAATATATGGTTTCATATGCAACTATAATAAACCTTTTGTAAGCAGGTCAAAGAGACTCTCTTTAATTCATGCTTGATTTAGATGAAACCATTTTTGCTTCACTAGTTTGATTCACGATCGAATCTGATCCACGTTGCTTTCAAAAGACTTTGATATTTTCTCTCATTTCCCAAAGGACCATAATGATGCAGGAATCTTTGTTGAAAGCACCTGTTCTCAGCTCAAACAATGGGCTACATTTTCATCCAGGATATATCCCCAATGGGACACCCAGCAAGCAGACCTGAGATGTGAGGGTATCTAGTTGCTGCTGTTGCCAATTGAGTGTTCACAGCAATCTTTTGAACAGCACCAGACAGTTGTACTCTTTGGCTGGTGGGATCTGTTTTCTGAAATGGTCAAAAGGTCAATAAATACACTCAGTGGTTCCACATCAAAATGCTCCAAATTGGAGCACTGAAAGTGCAAGTTCAAGTAAGTTAAAGTGAGCCTTTTCTCCAGCCTTTCTTAGTTGTATAGGACTGCAAATCAGATGCTTTCATTGGAATCTTCGACACATGAAAGCTCAATTATATACAATGATATTGTAAACCTATGAGTCGATTATGCAATGGAGTTTTCCATTAATAAGTCTATGCTCTGGTGTAACTTTGAGATGTTGAATTGTTTTTGTTGCAAGATCTTTTGAGAGAAGTTACATCTGAAGCAGCAGTCAGTCAGACTGGCAGCTGCTAAACATGCTTCACTCACAAGACACCTTTGTTCACACTACATTAAAATTCACATTTCCAATAGGTTTTCAATACAAATGCTTGAAATTGGAACAAAATAGAATAGCTGAAATTAATGGAACGACCCTCAAAATAAATTTCAAATTAGTTAAATTGCCTAAAAATGTTTTTTTCAGTCAGGAAACTGGATTCATTTTCACAAGGGTTAAAACTCTTTTACTTTTAACTTTATGTTATAAACAAAAAAATGTTGGAGGAGTCTGCAGCTTATAGGGTTTTTTTCCCCCTTAAAGACTGAAGTGCCCAACCTAAATTGAGTTAGACTTGAAAACGAAGCTTTTAATCATAGCAGATACTGCAACCTTGAGATTAAACTTGAGAACCATCTGGATGCCGCAAAATGATCCAAACAAGTACACAAGGACTACACATCCTGTTTCATTGTTTGTGAAGCAACTTCTGAGAGAACTTAAATACTCTGCTTTAAGTGCTTGTTGATGTCTGTATGAGGACAGGAAAAAAAGCAGTGCAACAAAATGTCTACATGGAGCAGGAAACCCAAAAGTAAAAGAAGAACAAAACAAAAAGGCAGTGACAGTATCTGGTAATACAGTTTCACATTATACATGATTGCATTGGTGTTGATAAATGCTTTAAAGTGAACTTGTGTGCCACGTCATGATAGCTGTCTCATTCTCATTCGTATGGAAATATGAATGCCCCTTACACTGACCCGTAAAAGAGGAAGACTGCATAAAGTGATTTTCAGCTTGTGCGAGTATTAGCAGAACCAGAACATCTAAGCCAGTTTGAGCTTTCTAACCTGCCAAATGGCTTCCTCTGTATCCAGAGGGACAGAAGTGAGGGATAAGACTTTTCCTTCAGGATCAAGTAGGGAAATCCGCTCAAATTATGTTTATTCCTTAAGAGAAGATAAGATGGTCTCTAGCTGGGCTCCGGAGAATTTATAGACATCTTAAAGGGCCTTAGCTGGAGTTGAAGACATTGAAGGAGGACTAATGGAGTCAGAGCAGTCTTGATCTGTCTCTCAGCTCACCTAATAACCCTGTCATTAGACTGAAGGCTTTGTATTAAGGCCGCCGTCGTTCCTGCTGTTGTTTGCGTTTCTTCTTTCTGGGACAGAGCTGAAGATGAGATCATCCATCAGTCAACTTTACCCTCTAACTGGCTCAGATCTTTGACATCTGGCTGTCGCTCTTACAATGACGTTAGTGCAACTTAACATGTGTGTATGCGGATTTGTATATTTGAATATGGACTCACATGAGAGGCCACCACAGAAGTGAAGTCCGCACACTTCATGTACAGTATAACACACAGGAACACAGATGGCTTTTATTTCCACCTGCTATCCTATTCATTCGCACTGCTAGAGGAATGCTCAAACATTTTCAAAGCATGCTGATGGGAAAAAAAGATACACCAGAAAGTGGGACCATTATGCAGGCTGTTGCAGCTTTAGGCTGTTTCATCCCGGCAACAATAGTCTTCAGCAATTTCATCAGAATGTTTAACAAGTCAGCTTCTAAAACTTTTACATTAACTTGAGTAGGACATGTAATTGCAGACTTGCAACCTAAATTCAAAAAGGTTAGATCAGGTTGCATTTGTTTATACTGTTACTACACATTACAGTAGACAACGCACACTGATTTTCATGATCAGTCGGTGTCCCACTGCAGGTTTTTATTAGACTGTCTGGCTTTCATGTATATATTGGGATGTGTTTATGTCATCTGTTTAGACTGCAGAGTTTGTTAACAGGGTTTGTATAATTGCTCTGCGGATGTGTAGAACAAGTCAAGCACCCCCTTTAGTGTGTCCGGTTTACTTCTGCTCGACCCTTGTGAGATGACACAGAGGGCAGAGTGTGTGTGAGTGTGTGTGAGTTAGTGTGTGAATGGGAGTGTGCATGACGTGCGTGACTGTGTCCATGCATCGTGAAGCATAACAGATGGAACAAATTAGTACAAGAACACCTTTGTGGAACTCCGGGAAAAAAAACATGCTCACTTCTATGCCTTGCGAGTGTTTGTGAGAGTCTTTGTGTATCCTCCCTCAGGTGTCTTTTGCTCTGACCCATGACTGCTACATTTTGAAGTCAATCCATTCTATGCAGTCTAAAAGGATGTCCTGAAAAAAGGAAACAAAATGGCCTAAATGACCTATATTGCTGTACTGTGTCAATTAAAGATAATCCCTTTAAAGAAACAATGATATTTCTTTTCCACGGTTCCTTCAGCAAAAGAGTAATTAATCACAATGCTTTATTTATGAATATGTTAAAGAGGACATGAAGAAGTCACCAAGTTAGATGCTTTGACACGTTACTGATCATTCACTCAAGTTTATCAAACATACTGCACAGTCTACTATGTTGCACTGTTCAGTGTCAAAAAGGTGTTAATTAGTCAGTGAGTAGGCTTAATGTATTTGTCATGTGAGCAAAGATATTAAACCAGTGAAATGATTATTAAAGCTGTAAATATTTTGTCTGCTTCATGGCATCAGTGTTAAATTTGAACTCATGCTTGGAGTTCTTGTGTGACTTGCAGCTATTTCTGATGTAAAGGGACTGAGTTAGATTGACAAATAATAAATTAAAGCAATTGTTTCTTTTTTTAAACCACTATATCTGTTCCAGTGTGTTTACAATTCACCAAAACTTGTTGAGATAGTTTGAAGAACACTACCACTGTTAATTTGTCACAAAAAAAAAAACATCCAGTAAGATAAAAACACGGAAATGGCAGTCTTTAAGAAGGCTCCGCTTTTTTTTTATATTGCGGAATTGATAAAACATTTGTTCATTAATACTTCAACACTCAACCATTCAACTGCAACTCAGAAAGTTACAGGCACACAGTGCAACCACAAACGCAAACAACGGCTGCGTAGGTCTAACCAAATCCCCCAAAGCACATATTTTCCTTAACGTACTATTTTGTACTCATGCTCTGTGAAAATGCAACTATGAGGATTAGAAAATATACACACACTTGCACACAGGCTATATCATATATAGCAATGTCTGACAGAGATGAGATAAGGGGCTTAGATGAAGGGGGCAGGGTTGTCTCTGGTGAAACTCTGAGTAACATGGCAGCACCGGGTAATCCTGCTAATCCTCTGCCAGCTCAGGGGTGTAACTAGACTGGAAGCCTTTGACCCTGCACAAACAGGAGGTGTCAATGCATATGCACAACAAACTTTTTTTAGGTGGCATTTGAGAATTAATAAAAGCACATGCTCTGCACTACTGAGATTCGCAGCGACTGCACCATAAGCCATTTAAGAGTAAATGATTAACTTTTATAGATTTTAAGAATCAACTGATAACGTTTGTTTCTAGAGAACTGTGTGTTCCTTTTTGGGAAATTACAAGGCAATTAGAGATTATTACAAGGCCAATTAACTCTGACCCACTCAACCAATCAACAACAACAGTTTTATGGTGTTAACAAATGGCTGATATGTGCCATCACTGTGTCAGTGTGTCATGAACTGTCTGCTGGAATCAGGTGACAAAGTTCCAATAATTTGACAGAAACATATGTGTACTTCTACAAATCAGACGAGTTTCCAATCAGTTCTGCATCAGAGTGATCTCAGCAAGAGTTGTTGATTTGAGTCTGGATGAGTATGTTTTATCTTGGTATTTCTGAAATTGAACAATAGTCTGTGTAAGTACAGTTTAAATAAATTCGCGATCAAAAATTTTAAGATAGTTTGACATTTGGTTAGAACATCTCTGAAGGGATTATTCAGTATTCTTGAAATGTTACAAAGACAATATATATTGGAAAAAAATAATCAATTTGACATTCAGTTGAAATAACAGCTAATCAAGTTCGAATTACTTAAAATATCTTCAAACATAAAAGAGATTAAAGTTGATTGAAGTTGAAAAAGCGCATTACACAAAATATATAGAGACTGGTTGAAAAGTTCATTTCAAGTTATTTTGTTTCAAAGCGGCACTGAATTAAGGTCTGATTTGACCTTAGTCATGGATTAACTTTGCAACACTATCTACTCTTTGACTTGAGAGGCTGAAGTCTGATCATGTTGTCTGTTCAGCTGCTCTGACATGCTCCAATGTTTTCTGAGTATCTGCGTCTAAGCAGGCAAAGATGCAAAGAAAAAAACAGGAATTAGCCTGCAACTTTCAAAATAAACGTAGTCAAACGGTGCTTGTTTTTTTTTTGCGACTTATTTTAAATCTGACTTCAGTTGACACTTGTTATTTCTGATACGTGCCTTAACATGTACATAACTAAATCAAGCAACTGTTCATTTGATAAGTTTCACTTACAATGTTGAATATATAATAAAGTAGAATCATAGTATTAAGTATATGAGCTCTATGAAGACACAAACAATAAAGATGTTTATTACAAAAGAATGCACAGGATAATCGCTTAGCATGGATTTAAATATTCTTCAAGGTTGCTCCAAAAAAAGAGAAAGAAAAAGAAAAAAGCTCAATAGGTTTACTTTGAAAGGTTAGAGTGGAAGTTGTCTTTTCAGAATATTTCCATCTTGACACAGTTGTCTGGCGAAGATAAATTGGAGCTTCTCCGGATGAGCGCTCACACGCTGAGAGACAGCTAGTGATGGGAGAAAAACTCCGTGGCCGTACGCTGCGCACAGGCTGCCGCTCAACCGGTGATATCTTCATTGCCTTTTTTTCTGACTTTTGCTTCCATTAAGGAAACAATTACCCGTCCGATTATTCAAGCCGACCTCCAACAGGAGGTGAAACCAGCCCATCGTTTTCCAGTTCAATTTCTCTTTCTGTTTTGGTGAAATTCCGCACCGATTGTCCGGAATTTAAGCCATGGCAGAGGTGTGAGGCAGCTTTATCAAAATGCCTTATAACCGGAACTTTTTCACGGTGTTCCTATGGAATATAGTTTGATTTTACACAGTTTACATGTTGTGCCATCATCCCACGTGAGGAATAAACTCTTTGTATTCTGCATAATGTTGTCTCTTTGGGTATACATGATATATTGCTGTGTTGGCTACTGCTCAACCATGCCCAACCTGATGTACGGCTCGCTGAACAGACACGAAAACGATGCTGAAGTTGACAATCTAGAGTTGTCTTTGGGGACGTCCAGGGACTTGCTGAACAACGAAAATGATTTGGACAGCAAAGGAGACGAGTGGGATGAAATTAGAGGCGAGGCGAAGGCGCTGGATGATAATGCCGTGTCAAGTTTCTTAAATGAGACGGAAAGTAAAAAATTGCCTCAGGCGATTATCATCGGGGTGAAGAAAGGAGGGACCCGGGCGCTTCTGGAGTTTCTGCGACTGCATCCGGACATCCGAGCGGTAGGAGCGGAGCCGCACTTTTTCGACCGCAACTACGAAAAGGGGCTGGAGTGGTACAGGTACATCGCAGACTTACTAAAGATCAAATAGGCGCACGAAGGTTATCGAAACCTGCGACATTTTCAGCATTTTTCTAGAGATAGGCTTTTCATTTCTAATTATCCAGTAATGATTTGTCATTTATAGGTTCCTTATGCATCCATCAGTGCGTCAAGCATCACTGTTTGGTTAGTAATACTAGTTGTGACTGACTCGGAAAACATCAGTATTCCTCTTTTGATATTTTTACCCATACCATGCAGCATTTTGAAGCCTTTCATAATATTTCACCACAGCACTTAAGAAACGGAAATGTAACAATATTACTAACTATTACTAGGCATATATTTTCAAATATATAGGTATTATAGAATATGATATGATATTTTATACATATATATATATATATATATATATATATATATATATATATATAAGTACATGTATATGTCTACATATATCTTGGTTGATGACCCTGAGTTCCTAGTATGAAAAGCAGGACCCAGCTGAAATATACAGTGATTTAAAAAGTTTAAAAATCTGCAAGTAGAATTAAACCGCAAGTCATGGTTCTCAATTCAAAAATTCAAATTTGCACTTTGCGCTGATAGCTATGGCAACTCTTATGAGTCATCCTCATTTACAAAAGGTTTTGTGCTTGTTTACATGACCTTCCCTGATAGATCCTGGAATTTTTCGACCTCCGTCCTTGGATCTAGACTTTCTGTGCCTCTCTTACAAAGAGAGGGAGCATCGGAGGGAAAAAAATAAGATAAAGCAGAAGTACCATTATATTTGATCTGCATGCATTTAAAAGAAACAGACCTTCATGGTTTGAAATGAGCAAGTTCCATAATACTGTCCTTGAGGAGCCTGGAAGGATGTTTAAGACTTAAGAAGTTTCAGTATATTGATTGAGTTGCAGTAATTTGTTTAGATATGTCAAAAGCAGCCGTCTGGAATCTTTGTTGCTTACATGTTCAGCATTGTGTAATATAACATTTTAAGTCTCTGTCATGGCAACGGTTGTCCTTGTACTGCATCTCAGTACGCAAGCACTTAAGTATTGACTCAGCTGCACAGTTACCCAACATGCCACTCTCAGTGAAAATAAATCACAAATGCGATATGTTCCCAGAAATCATTGATAGTCTATGTTCCAAAAATTTTCCCAGAAATTGTTTGGCACTGAGGGCCTTACATCACAGCAGCCACATTGTTAATAAGACATAATAAGAGACACTGCTGCTTCAGGTGTCCATTTGACTGAGCTGAGGGATTAACAGGCAATGTCAAAAGATCTAGACCCTGTTTCAAAGCTGCCTTCATAAGACAACAATAGGGGAAATGAAGCATTGTTCAAAGGACTTCTTGTTTAAGCTCCTTTAAGAATTTCCGGACAGGTTTAGCATATTTTTGGATGATTGGTCTGAGAAGAGGTATTTTGTCTATTGCTACTGACTGAACATCCAGAATAAATTTAAACTATCTCATGCTTGACGACTTTCTAATCATTGCACTTCATGCCTTCATGCTATTTTCACAATCCATATGTGGTACACAAGCAGGCAACAACTAAAAATGAAATATGACGATGTTATTGCTACATATGGATTGAACTTAATGTTATGAAAGTTAAAGAAGCATTTGGGTGACTTTCAGCTCATGCCTCACACTGACACATATTAAGGAAAACCGTCTGTTCTTGATGCTATGTCTTCAATAGTGAAGTTATCTGTTCTCAGAGAGATGATCTGACTAATTAAAACAACTTGGCTTGAGTTCTCACATTGAGACCAGGGTGACACAAACTGACCCTATGCAACTGGACATGTGACATCAAGTCAACCTTTAACAGTCATCTAGCTGTGCTCAGAAAACCCTTTGCTGGCTTTAAGGTGGTGCACATCACCCAACATTTCAGCAAGCAGTCCCATGTCCCTTTGATCAATAGCATGAAACCAGGCGAAGGTGTCCAAGATTTGTTTGCCTGTATGCTTCACTTAATTTCCCCCAGACTTATGACAAGCAGTCCTTTGGGGAGAGGAGCAGTCAGCTGGGTGGGCTTATCAGCTCCCGCGGTGACATTGAGTTGTGCCCACGCCATTGGCTGCTGCGATTGCTGTGTACATCCCTCTGGAGCCCCACATAGAGAAGAGGCCCTCTCACAGTAGGACGCCAACCACTATATAGCATGTTTTCACCCCTCGGAAGGAAAATAGAAGCAGACAGACAATTGTGCACACTTACTCACAAAAAGCACAGGAGGCAACTCCCAAAAGCCGTGGGAACATCTTCCTCCCTTTCCCCTCCTGTCTTCAGCTGCAGCTTGATTCCAACTCATGATTCTAACTTCCTTCTTTGTGGCTTTTTTTTTAGTAAGATTAACTACTCATTTACTGAATGCATGCTCAGATCAAGGTCCTCCGGGCTCTCTACAGTAGATGTGACTTAATTGCTGTAATCATGTTTTTCCTCTTGAGGTTCCACATGTAGAATAATGAAGAGCTTTGTTACAAACTCACTGAGGATGTCAAAGAAGATGGCTTAATCCTTCTCAGAGCCCCAGGGGAGCTTACTGCAGGCCAGTGGTAGATAGAGGGCAGTAAATTTAAAGTGAGCCTTTTCTTACTGTTGCGCCATGGAGCTCAATGAAAGAGGATGCTGGAGAACCCCTGAGGATTGCATTAACTCGGACAATAAAAGAGCAGACAATTAGTGTGAAACGTGTTTTCTCTGCCTTCACTTTGTATGCAAATGTGCCCAGAAGGGTGAAAGTGCCCTTTGACGAAGCCCAGCAGGAGTTCATCAGAAAAAGTACTCTCTGGAACTTGCCTAAAAAAGACTCAAACTCTATGCCTAAGCTTTCTAGACTCAAAGTTGAGTTTCAGAGATCACTGAGAGAAAAGGTAAGTTCCCGGAGAGCAGGTTAATTTGAGTGCAGTGGTGGCTTTTTGCTCACTCAACACTTTTAGCTGCAAAGATACAAAGGAATTGAGAGAGCTCTCAATGAAGGGATCTTCAAGCCTAAACTACTGTGTCAGCAGCAAACTGACAGGAAAAGAAGGGGAAAGTGTCTTCATAATGAGACGCTTGAAAGAGGCCATTCACACAAATGTGCTGTTGTCTTAGATATATCTTTGTTACACATCATGTCACCTTCCACTTCAAAAACATCACCAAGGGCAGATCAGCTTTATTCAGATTTTGTCAACTTGTGGATCCAATTTCTGCTCAGGTTGTTAGAATTAGGTCTCTAGATGGTCAGCGCTCGTAATGTGCACCTCGTCTCACGATTTCAGAGAAAGTAGTTTACATTTACTGCAGCAATCCTCTGAGCTTTATCTTGAAGCGATTTCTCAAACCACAGTACTTATTACAGCACTTTAGAAACACTGAAACAAACTATCTTGCTCCATTATATCCCCTGGAGTTGTTGACTGCCTCTTCTCTCCCTTTTGTAGTGTCTTCAGAGAGAATTTGCCATTTCCTGCGTCTGTCTTTCTCTCAACTGCAGAGACCCCCTGACACAAAGTCAGAGCATCTTGAGAAAAACACAATCTGCCTCAGCCATCTTTGTTTCGCTTCTTTGAAGTGTTGTTTGCTTTTGCTGATCCTCTCAGACCTGCATGCATCTGGGGAGAGTTCCCTAATGGTTTCAAACCACTACAGAAGTCAGAAACATACATTACAAGCAAAGAATAGGAACTGTATCATAAATGGATCATTTTTGAAAAACTTACAATAGCACAATGAATAAAAGTGGGTTTTTTTTGGAAGTTTCGTTGGTGTAGTAGTTTCTGTCTGGTCCTATTTTGGGATGTAATCCACCTTAAAATAGGTCCAGATGAAAGCTCACAATGTCTTATTTGGTGGAATCTGGACAAAGAGGAAAGATTAAAAAAGAATACAGTTCTCATCCAGACTTAACCATTTTACCTTGTGGTTTTTGAACCGAAGTACTCCATATGCCAAAAAAGGCACAAACTGGCCCCCTCAAGTTTCACAGTATCATCCATGAGAATGATGCCAAGATCTACAGTTTTAACAAGATGAGTAGTATTTTCTGTGAGTTGTTTCAATGTTGTGGCTGATCGACGTTGATGAGTTGGCAGAGCTGAACAAAGTGATTAAAGTACAACTAAGGCAAAGTACAGTTGCTACATTTTGCATTTTTGTTTCACATGTTTGAGTAAAGCAGCAAGATGTAAAAAGAAAGCAAACCAGTTGGACCAGTCATGGTTGTTACAGTCTGTTTTGCTGTGACATGTGGTTGCATATTGTATGGTCTACAATGGGCTATGAGGAAGATACAACATATTAAAAAACAGTTATGGCACAGGCTCCACATCAATCTGATGTTGAAGCAAAAGTTTCTACAACTATCAAAATTGACCCGTGTGAATTCAAAGCAGATCGTTTTGTGGCAGATTGGTTTACACACCTTACATCCTGCTTCCACTCCTCCTCCCCATATAATAGGCTTGATTCCATCAGACAAGCAGGTGATTTTCAGTCCTGCATACAGTAGTATGGAGGATGGGAAAAAGACACTTGCTGTATTGCAGTTCAGGAATGCTGCTAAGGAACTGACTGTGGTTCATCATTGTATGAGAAGGTCATTTCTGTAAAGTGCGGTGATGAGGACTTTCACTGCCTGATAAGACTGGCTGTAATGGCTAGAGAGCACCTTCCCTAAAGATGTTTTCCTCTTTGATTTCTGTCTGGAACTTGTCTCACAGTAAGATGGTCTGATTATTCCAAGTGGCTGCATACCAGCACCTCTCATCCTGCCTTTGAGAAGAGGGATGATTCCCACAGTAGCTCAACTCCTCTCAGAGCTTCAGGGTAAGATAAGAACACATCATAACATTAGATAATGCTGAAGCTTTTTCTGGAACTGCCCCCTGTCACTGGGGTCTGAAAGGCTGAGGTGTAAATGCCAATTAGAGTCAGTCAAGCAGAATACTGCAGAATACAAAAAAGTCTTGCCAGAGTTTCCTACTTTAGTTTTTTTTTCCTCTACTAGTTTCTTACTTTAGTGAACTCATTACTGGGGCATAATCCAGCAGCTAAGCACAAAGCTGCATGTACTGACATTGTAAATATCTTGAACCTCCTTTCTGATAAGAGTGAATGTAAACAAAGTTTCACAATCTGTCTCCCCAGCAGCCAGTTTAATGGACACACCTGAATGCCTGGCAGACAAAACACTGGCAAATTGCACAACACCACTTGTCTGCTTGTAGGAGGCAGGAAAATGTAGACAGCATCTGAAATGGCAGCTGAGTTGACAACAGGAGTGGGCCTTAGCAGTTTCCATTCTCCAACAATACACCTGGTTCTATTTCTTTGCTCCTTCCCCTCTTGATTTATTTCCTCCTCTTAACAGTCTATGTCTCTGCCTTCTGCTGTTACTTCTCTATTCCAGCGACTTTTCAAGGGAAGGAGGAGTGCCAGAGGAAGCTTGTATAAAATAACAAGGATCATTATAGATACACCTGTTTTTATTAGCTTGGATACAACAGTTTTTAGAGTAATGCAGTAGTTTAGTGGTAATAAGTCAAATATAAATGTGTTAACTTGGTTTTTACACGTGATTGGCTTGATTTCAGAGAACAGACAATAAAATTGTCTTGGTGCTCATGGCTGATTGAAAGATTAAACCTTTTGATTGCAGGCAACATTGTTTATTAAGCAGAACAAATTTTGAAAGCTTGTTACATCTACAAGCCTACGGCAACTTTGTGACTCCTTGCACAGCCAGAGAGGTTGTCCCATTCTATCTCTGCCAGGTTGAATCACCTATGTACTCTTCACATAGATTGTTTTAATCTTTTCTAAGTGACAAGTTTGGTTCGTGGTAGGTTTTTGGGTCCTTTGAGGCTTCAAGAAAAGCCTGCAGTGCTGTACGTGTCCGAGAGACGCAGAAGATAATTGCAGGGGGGTTCTAATAGAGTTGTTTGTATTCCTTGTATCTATTACCTTGATTAGGTCTGGGATGTTACCACCACATATGATGGTTGCCAAGGTTGTCATGGAGAAAAAAGTGCAATAAATCTGTAAAACCATGGCTCACATAGAATGACCTGAAAGACGAGGTGACCTTAGAGGTGATGAAAGTGTATGAGAAAGAGAACCTCATTGTGTGTTATGTGTGACACTAAGGAATGAATGAGCTATGCTCACACAATTACTTAGCTTTTCACCTTTGTTAGTTCTCTGCACAGGAAAATCTTGCAGGCAATTCTCTGCTTGTTTGTGCCACAAAAACTTTCAACATAAAACTCTGAGTGTGTATACTTACAGATGGTTGGAAATGATGGTAATCATGTTAATGACATGGCTCCTCTGTTTTCCCGTTGTTTGATTTAGATCAGCCACTCTCTATCAAAACCTTAGAATATTGCCATGTACTTGAATAATTGAGGATGTACGTTTTGACAGCTGTAAACCTACAGGAGGTATGTTGGGAGCTGATGGTTGTCAACACAACACGGCTTACATTCTTTATCATATTGAGGAAGAAAAGAAACATTTCCATACTGCTGTCAATTCGAGACATTCGTCAAACCTGCGTGAGATCTCATACTCTAATGATGCCAAAATGTTAGTTTAATGTACTTAGTAAATAAACTTGAGAGTGGATGTATTCTTTTCCCTTTGATTTAATGTCAAAAGGCATCAAGTGAAGTGTTCACAGTTAATGAAGAGTTAACTGTGAACACGCATTCAACAATTCAACAATTCAACAATTCAACAATAATCGCATTCAACTGGATATTTGCTGTAAATAATACACAAGTTTTTCTAGGATTGAGAGCTAAAACATAAACCGAGTGAAAGAATTACACTGTTGTGATGTTAGAAATCTTTAATTTTGCCCCCATGTTGAGTCAACTCTTGCATTCTATTTGCCTTGTAGTTTGTGGTATTTTTTTTTGAAGTTGGATTCAACTGTAAACTGCTGCTTTGTTGGGATGGATTGAAAACTGAAATAACATCCTTGTGACACTGTCTTTGCATAAAATGAATTATTATTTGCCTTTACCCAGCTGTTCTGGAAGTGTGCTATCGTGTACACACCTTCTGCAACTGATTTTCTTCTTTTATTAAATACCTAACATACCTATTTTGGCCTGCATCCCTATTCCCCACTCTCCAGAGATGAGCCAGTAACCCAGTTCACTAGTGAGGTAGCCAACCAGGCTTTAATGCTTTAGCTTGTTTGGCTTAGTCTTAATACCCCTTGGCTCAATTTAGCCCTTATCCAGTGAGGGTTGCAGTTAACAGGCTACAGTGTGATCAACCAGAGGCAAGGGGTTAAGAAAGAACAAGCAGTTATGGGAATAGAAAGCTCTCAAGCATTTTATGCAATCCCCCAAAGGAACACAAAGATGCAAATATTCATATTTCACATAAAATTATCCAAAAATGTGAGGAAAAAGAATGACAGAAAGCATGCTGCCTATTCTTAGCTAAACTCTCATTTACAAAAGCTACTGAATGTGAGAAGTACTTCAATGTAATGATTGTGGGGGTTTTTGTAGAAGATTTAGGACTTAATTGATTAAATGAAGCAGTAAGATATGAGTGTCATCCTGTAGGTAGAACAAATTAAGAACCTTTGACTGATAGCACCGTTGCTCTACTTCTGTCACTTTAGGTACATTCACAGAATAATGCAGCTCATGATGTCTACTATTGTTCTCTCGATGATGTTTGAATAGCTCCTGCCTGGCAGTGTCTTTTAAACTGCAAAGAAGTGACTGTTAGTATTAATATCGTCTTTCCTAATTTGCACTTTTGCAAGAAGTCTTGCAAGTTTTGCTTTTGTGTACAGAGATTGTGCAGAAATTGTTATCTGAGCAATATGTCATCTGCAGTGAAAATTTAAATCCGAATGTTTTGTTCTTTACAGGGAATTAATGCCCAAGTCATCAGAGGGCCAGTTGACAATGGAAAAGACTCCCAGCTACTATGTCACAAGGGAGGTCCCAGCTCGGATCTACACCATGTCCAAAGACACCAGGCTGATTGTAGTCGTCCGGGATCCTGTCACACGAGCCATCTCAGACTACACTCAGACCCGCTCCAAGAAACCGGACATCCCCTCTTTTGAGAGCCTGACTTTCAAGAACATGTCAGCAGGTCTGATTGACACCACATGGAGTGCTGTTCAAATTGGCATGTATGCCAAGCACCTGGAGCGTTGGCTCCAGTTTTTCCCCATGGAGCAGCTGCTGTTTGTTAGTGGAGAGCGTCTCATTACTGACCCTGCAGGTGAGATGGCACATGTCCAGGACTTTCTTGGACTCAGGAGGATAGTCACTGATAAGTATTTCCACTTTAACCCAGCAAAAGGCTTCCCCTGCCTTAAGAGACCTGAGGGAAACAGCAAGCCACACTGCTTGGGTAAAACCAAAGGCAGGACCCATCCTAATATTGACCCGGAGGTGGTGCAGAGGCTAAGGGACTTTTATAAACCCTTTAATAGCAAGTTTTACAAGATGACTGGCCATGACTTTGGCTGGGATTAAGAGAAAAATGAGGACAGACTCAAGCTGATCTATTATCTGGATGATTTTTTTAAATTGTATCATTCAGAATATATTGTTATACAGTGTTTGTACAGTATTTGATGGTGTAAAAACTCAGAAGTCTATTTTATGATAATTTATTGTTATGATATTAACTCACTAAGCTGCTTGACCAGGTTGTTTCATGGTTTTGGTTCCCTCTAAAAGCACAGTCTGTTTTTTATGAGCATGGTCAGTGTCATTTGAATTTAAAATATATATATATATATACTGTATGTATATACATATATATATATATATATATATATATATATATATATATATATATATATATATATATATATATATATATATATATATTACCCTTTTGTTTCACATAAATCTGATTGAGATCCGGCTACACCACAAACTGGTAATATCTCCTTAACATTTGCCTGACCCTCAGAGGACTGTGCACCCACTCAATCAGGTCAATAGAGGCCTCAGCTGATCCTGTGTACTTGCCAGGTGGATCGATATAGTAATAGCTCCTCATCATGTCAGTTAGGTCTGAGTGATGGCATTGCTGTGATCTCTTCAGAATCTCAATAAAACATTGATCTGTCAATGGCAGTAAGTTCATGGTTGACCCATGAGCCAAATTCAAATGAATACGAGGACCTGAATTTCCCCTGCAATTTGCTTACTTAACCACTATTTATACTGTCGACCCAGGAGGGAGACCAGCCATCATGCCGTTGGGGATGTTATTATCAGTTTTCCACAGAGCTGCTGCGCAGGCTTCGTAATGCCAAAACAGTAAATGATTTTATCAAAGTCATATGAGTCACATTTATTGATCTGTACTGAAATAGCTTCCATTGATCACTCTGTACAGATCTTTTACTACAGTTGATACTCAATGTGTTAATTATGCCTGTTCCCAAGAAATATTTCTTTTCTACCATTGGTGACACCTGAGGAGAATTACAATCAGTTTACCTTCCCCAAATTTCTCCTTTAAGTTTCATTTTATGGTTGAGTTTTATTCAGCCTTGATAAACATGAATCGCTCAGCATTTTCAGCATCTCTCAGTAATGATTCACTCCAGCAAGATTGTTGTGGAAGCACTATTTTAGCTGCGTTCATTGATTTATAGTACCAATATTGAAACGAAGCAGGCTTTAAGTTAGATACAGATAAAATGTGGGGTCATGTGTTTTTTTTTTAAAGTAAGAAATAAATCTGTTTTACAAAAATAAAACGATGTACTCTCTTGTTTGCAATATCAGTTGAAAAATTGTGGAAAAAAAACAACAAACTTTTCATTTAGCGAAATGTGTCTTGCTTATGTTTCTAATTCACTACCCTCACATCACCTGCATCTCTGGATCCCTGCAGACAGAAGCAAAAGCTGTGTCTAATTTATTATCTTGCACATTATTGAGCTAATTAGCACAGCATTATTTAGAACTTTTAGCTGTCTCAGCCTCCCACTGCCAACACTAAAGGGGTGTTGTTGCCATGACCTCAATGAATACATATTCAGGTTCCTCATCTGGGGAGAAGTGACATAGTTTGAAATATCCTGACTCTCCTTTATGTCACTGGGTGAGCCCTAATGATCACAAAGCAGCTGACTCGGTCACAGGAGTACAGTTTGTTGCACGTATTTGTACAAATATCTAAAATGTTATGTAAATGTAATCTGTGTACGATCGACCATATTGAGTTGCTCTGTGTTGTATATGAACTTGCTGCAAGCAACCTGTCCCATCCATCATGTAGCACAGCCAAAGGTGTCGTTTTAAGAGAGATATGAATCACCTTGCACTATTAACAACAACCTTTTTTTTTTTTTTAACTCTCTGGCAAAACACTCTCATTTACCTGAGGCTGCCAGAGGTGATGAAACTAGTCTCCCTGGTGGCAGGCAGGCTGTCTGATCACCCAGGAAGCAGCTCCCTTTGCAATTAAAGGGATAGAGGAGGAGTGCTGTAATTGCTAGGCTCCCAGCTGGGGAATTGTTGTTAGCATTCATCCCTCCAGGCTGTTGTAAGGGAGGCTGCTGTTGTTTGAAGGTTGGGAAGACAAGGAAAATAGACACCTGACAGCCTCGCGAATTGAGAGACTTTAAACATCCACTTGACAGCTACCACTGGAGAATAGAATCTGAGCTGCTGAATGAAAGTGGAAGACAATAAAATGTCTCAGTGCAGCAGAGTGTTTGGTTGAGAGAACTGATGCACAGAAATTTGTTGTTTGGGTGGAGGCAGTAGAATGAACTGCAGCCTTCTTAAGATTTAAAAAAAAAAGGCTTTGTGTGCTAAGATGCCAGCCATGCAAGAAATGAGAAATGCGTTTGGCCTGTGCCTGCAGAAATAATGGAAATTCATTCATTCTTTCCACATTCGACTTGATTTTGGGTGGGCCTTTCGAATCAGTGATTTAGGATCAAGTTCTTCAAAATCCCCTTGCAAACTCCACATTTGAGCCTTTATTGGACGTTAGCATCAGAACGCAACAGCTGACAGATTGACAAGGCAGGGAAAGACAGGAACAAAGGTGCCAGACTGGCTCTGAGCCAAAGATAAATCAGCTCCGATGTGTATGCCACAGCTTGCACCAATTGCAGATTAACTGTACCTGCTTTATCTTTAAAAGGCCATGAGAGGACAGAGTTGATCCCAGCTGACATTCGCCAAGAGGTAAGATAGATCCTGTGCAGTACAAGTCACCAATCAGATAATTACTCACACTCACATTTACTCCTGTGAACAATTTAGACATTCCAATGAGCCTAACCTGCATAACCTCACCAACATGTCCCTACAATAGAGCATCATGGTTTTATACACCCCACACAAGCCCAAAATTTATAACAGGTCTCATACTGTTTTGTCTGCCACTACTTTTGGAAGTGATGATAATTACATAGTTTTGGAGTCCATTGCAGATGTTAAGTTCCTAATCCACAGTCAAATTGTCCAACTGTGCCAGCTCAGAAAGTTCAACAGCATGCACTAAATTTATTAATATATCTATTCATTTTCTATACACGCTTAATCCAACTCATGGCTTATTACAGGGCCAACACAGTGGCAAACCGCCATGCATGCTAATACTCACTCCTAGGGTCAATTTAGAATCGCCAGTTAACCTAACACGAATGCTTCTGGATGGGAGGAAGCCAGAATACCTGGAGAGAACCCCCACATGTCCAGGGAAGTTTATGTGTAATTCATTCCATTCAAAATGATTTCATAACCATTTAAAAAATAGAGCATCCAAATTATTTTAGAAAGTATCCCTGAAACATCAAAACCTAAAATTGACCTTCATGAGATAAAACACAGCATTGCATAAATTATGATATTAATAATATTAACAATAATAAAGGCAAAAACATAACATTTTAGAAAACTCAGTGACAAAATAAAAAAAACATAGTTTGTTACGACATCATTTCTATTGTGTGATTTAAAAACAAACACTAAACACATGATCTTTGGAACACAATAAAGATGCCTGAAATCAAAACCTGAGAGACAATAACAAAAAGATGATTATTCTCAGGTACATTTTGTTTTAGAGGTCTGACAATTTGAAAAATAAAACAATTGCCTTCCGCTCTGGCCCTTAATCTTTTATTCTCCATTGTCCAAACTTTAATCCTAATCCAAGAGGAAGGGCAAGCGTTAATCTGAGATAGTCGACTTGCAGTTGACATACATGTGCTGACAAAGCTAATCCAAATCTAATCCCTCTTCAAAAGGTACCTGTAAATTTTGTTTGGAACCAATTTGAATCATTTAAAAAAAAAAAAATAAATATATATATATATATATATATATACTTAAAGTTAAGACAGAGGTATTTCTAAACTACTGCTTTTCACAGAGCACATACACACACAAAAGCACCCTGGGCTTGTCAGGTCAGATCTAATTTCTGTATTAACTGCTGTCAGATTCTGACATGTTGCTACTGTACATCAGCACCTCAGCGGCAGGATATAGACTTGTGAATGCTCTGCTGCATCTGAATAGGCCTTTATAAGTGTTTGTCAAAACACACAGCATGACTAAATATTTCTTCACATGTTGTTCCCAAAAGAACTAGGCATATTTCAGACATTATTTGCTCAAATGCATAAAGGACAAACACAATCAAATTTGGTTGACAACATAAAAAACGTTTTCGGGTTAAGCTTGAAACTTTTTAACATTTGTTAAAAGGAACAGCGCACAGGGAACGACACTTAATGATGCCATAGAGTAGATGTTATCAGGTTTCTCGCATATTTCCATGTTGCTCATGTTAACACTGTCCTTCAACTGTGTCTAATTTTTTTAGCTCGCTAAGGGCTGAAACAGATGTCCTAAGACATCTTCTTAATCACATTTTCCCTTAAGTAATTGCTTTGACTCTTTCAAGCCCTTAAATACTAGTATAGTTATGCTTCGTGGGCTTCTTGATGTTTTGCACCATTGGTTTAATGCCACTTAACTATATTCTCATGGTGTCCATGGAGGAATTTTGTTCACTCAGGATGCTTGTGGTGCAAAAAGCTAAACCTTTTGTTCTTTCATTTGAATCTTGTGTGGATGATTTTGCTTGTTCTCTCAAAAAGTCTGGGTCTTCAGGCTTTGTGCAATGAGATTATGAGGCTTAACATATGGCACCCCACTTAAGCTAAGCTTTGAAGTTGCTCAGATTTTTTACCATAAACCAGTCACGCTGTTTTCTCATAGTCCTAATTTTGATCAGATATTGTTATGCGGATGTGAAAAGCTTGTCTGGTCATGTTTTTGAGATGAGAAACATACGCTGTGATGCTGTGAAGACTGGAAGTTGCATCACTACAGTGAGACCCGCTTGTTGTAACCAGAGAGTCCCTGGAGGAGAGGCATGAAGGGAGAAGTGCCCTCTAACCAATACAGCCTGTTCTGCCGTTAATGCTCATTCTGTGGTCTCCCAGTAATATTTATTGCAGTCGCCCGTCTGCCTGGTACCACTTTTGACTCTCCATTAGGCCAGACCTCTCCAAATCCCATTGGAATGTCACTGTAATGACTTTATCTCTTTACCTCAACATAGCCACTCCCTGATCACAAAACCATTTTTACTCCTGAAACACTGTGTACTGCTAAAGAACATTCAAAAGCCTATGTATAATTTATGACTCGTCCATTTCAGTGTCCTATAAGCATTACAAAAATGCTTTCTTCCTTTGAATTACATCTTGTGCATAAGAAAATCAGCATTGGTTGCCCATGTTCTACCACCAATGACACCACTAAGATCAGACATGCCATTGCTTTTTTGGTCTTATCTTGCTTTCTCTGCAATGAAGTGTGTATAACCCTTTACTCTCCATGAATGTCACCAATGTCACCCTCATAATCCAAGATCCAGACTCTGAGGTGTGATGGATGTGCAGGCCAACAGTGGGATTATTAACTGGGCTGTCTGTTGCATGGTCTGTCGTCTGTCTGTAACCACCAGATGAGCTGTAGGATCCTTTAACTGCAGCTAATCTGGAATAAAATTCACCATTCTGTCTGATCTGGTCCCAGAAACAGCCAGTCGTATTTTCTAGTATGTATTTACCAGATTAGCACATTCCTAAAACCATGCTATTGAAAACGGCAAAGCTCCTTCCTATAGCAGAATTGAGCCCATGAAACAGTTAATTTAAGGAAGTTAGGTTGTGGAACATAATGTGGACGATGATGAATATGGTAGGTAGTGTGAGTTTATGATTCAAGAACTTGTTGGTTTCTGAGAGAGATCTAGCAAAAAAAATTAAGGAAGGATGATGACGATGTACATTAAGCACCAGAGACTCGTTTCACACAGAGATAATTTCAAGGCATTCAGGGATTTAATCTGATTTTGCAATTAACTGGTTAGTTAAATGAGTGCTCCTGGGATTAAACGGAATTTAAAGCAATGCCGCAATGAAGCAGGAAATTTCCCAAGACGGTCTCTCCACTGTTCTCAGTTTATATTCAATTCATACAAATGCAATCACTTAACTGCCTGAGTATTCATGCTTATTTATGCTTATTTTCAACGAACCACATGTTTGTTTTTGGTTTGTCTCTGATGTAGACTAGGCACCCCAAATTAATAAATTTGTAAAACACCCTTTCCTTCCTTTGATGTAGCTTTTACACTTTCATGAACTGTAATTTAAAAAAAAAGAAGCTTCAGACTGATTCCCAATACGTTTGAAATGCACGCTCGGTATCACATTACATTCATTTTTTAAGCTTGTGAGCTGTCACCGATCTGAATGAGTTCTGTCCTAAATCTCCCTCCCCCTGCTGTCCTTAGTTGGAAAGCAGTGAACATCAAGGTCCTGATTCGTCACAGGCTCTTTTGAATAAAATTCTTTGTGTTGCCATGGTATCAGAGGAGTTCTGTCACTCAATCTGAGGGAATTGATAAACTCTTATTTTTTCTGTGGTTTAATTTGCTCTTTTGAAACATGTTCTACCTTTAAACAGACAAAAATGCCAAACACATCAGATCATATGAGAATGAGATACAGTTAAAGTTTATTTACAGCCAAATTCCCCCAATACAATGATTCGCCATACCACCAACAATCCACCCTGGAATCCTCCCACTCTTCTTCCTGTTTCCCTCCATCTGCAATCCTGCACTGCGTAACACCACACCTAAAAGCCTCAGCAATTATCCTGTAATTCATTCAAAACCTTACACTCTGATGGTTTTCCCTTTGATGACTTTCATTAAGTGACTAAGTGAACCAGCTTTCGGTACCCTAAAGTCAAGTTTTTTCCGTTCTGTGGGTGTGCACCATGCAGTCGAAGTTATGTGGAGGAACTATTACAGAACCTCTTCTGATCCCCTTTCTCTCCAGCCTTGCAGCACAATGAAGCTGCTCTGTGATAGCTTTACAGCCACTGAGATATTAACACAAAAACATTGTGTATAAAGTCGAACACTTGTGCTGCTGGCTGTTGCTCCCAGTATCATAAATGTGTAAGTTTGTTATTTATTGAGTTACGAGGTACACAATCAAGATGCTCCCATTCTCTGTGTCTGTATCAGCTTGTTCCTGTTGACTGAGAGAGGGAGACTGCAGAGGTATGGAATTAATTTTACCACAAGAGAGAACTTCATCTAGGTCATCCATCCCATCTGTACGGCAGAAACTGACTTTGTTCTTTTGTTTTCCCTCAAGTGTCACTTTCCATTTAACTTTCAGTTAGTGAGTGTTACATTTACATCAGCAGCAGTGTTAAGGGTGCTGAGTGCTGCTGTACAAGTTTGAGGAGGTGAGGCTTTAGACCCACCAAGGTTGGTTTCACTCAAATACCTCCAGTTAAGTATAACATCTTATATACACAAACTCTACAGTCTTTCTCACCTGACAAAGTGAGTTATAAACAGCTAAAGGGCAAGCAAATTGACAAGGAGGAGGATGTTGTGTTATTTATGGTGGCCCTGGAGCGCAAAACACAGTAAGAAAAGGGAAATACAACATTTTGTTTGAAAAAATGACAACATAGCATGAATTTAATGTCTACATAAAAAACATACAGACATTTTTGCTTGTGATTGGACAAAACCAAAAATTCATGGCAACAGGTTATGTTCTGTTTCTGGTGTGTACCCATGTTTTAAAACTAAGAAAACTTGCAGCTTTCCTTAATCTTTAGATAAATCTTCAGTTAAAGGAAAAAGCAGAAAAGGTCCATTTGCAATCTAGATTACTTTGGACCAGGTCCAGATGAAAAACTGGTCGAATCTGGACTACATTTTTCAACAGACAGTATGGAATCCTTTAAACTCAGTTTGTGATTTGCAAAATCTTTATTTCTTATGTAAAAGTTCAACAAAGGAACAATGCCACTGTTTTTTTTATATATAATATATATATATATAAACCTGGGACAGGTTTACTTGCATAAATGTTTGATAAGACACAGTTTAGAAGTAGAGTAGAAAAATATAGTAACATATAATAATCCTATTATTATTCCATCTGCTGGGAAATTTTGTGTTCTACCAAATGGTAAACCAAAGAACATTAAAGGGTTAAGGGAACTGTTGAGAGTGGTACCAGAAAGTATGGTATCAGAAATAATATCAACCTGTTGCAACAGCGAGAACTGTTGTTACAAATGAAATGTTGTGCTTTGTGAAATGTTGCATTCTCTCTTTTGTTGTTGGTTTTCACATTTCAAAGCCAGTGTGTTTCTGCCACTGACAACGACATTGAAACAGTTTTGTGATCCTGCTTCAAACGTTTGACTTTGCATTACAAGAAGCAACAAAACATTGATTACGTTTCACTGTCATCATTTGGTAGCCTAATTGCAATTGATACTATTCTTTAAATGTATTTCTACAAGAATATAATTAGTGAAACAGCTCACCAGCACAAATCAATGAAAATAAACTGTTTATTAATGTTACTAGTTTGTGAAATGCATGATTAAAGTGGATGCATTAAAGCCTTACAGAACATCACCTCCAGGGTGCAAAAACAACCAGAGAAATTAGATGCGATGGAGATATATCACATTTATTGTGAAGCTGTTTAGTACACAGCCAAGGACATTTCCTAACCTTGAGTACAGGTTGTTGTTTTTTCTATAGGCTTGCAGGCAAAACTCTGGCTTTCTTGGTGTTCCCACTGCTATAGCTTTCACAGCACACAGAGACAAAAGAGTGGAAGGGTTGGTGGGTGGATGGTTCAGTTTTGTAACCCATGTCCTCATTGCTTAAACACACACTCATGCACACACACTTTCTAGTTACTGTCATCCCACATTTACAGTACAGGGGCATTATCCTTGCTACACCCACTTATTAAGTTCACTCGGTTAAACAGTTTGGTTCCTCTCTGGTGAAGCGTTTTCATCAACTAGTGAACCGTAGCTCAGACAAGTTGGAGATGCTCTGTATTAGGAGAGACAAGGCTGACTAATTCAATTAGCCTAGCTTTGCTACGATGCAAGTGGCATTGTTTTTACAAATCACAGAAAATGCTCATGGCTATACTGACTACTGATTTATATATTTTAAATTATCTTGAAAATTTTTGAGACAATATTTCAGTTGCACATTAACTGTGGACTCCCTGTGTTCTGCCTTCCCTCCTCACCAATTAGACATCAACAGCGACCAACGAGCCAGCATTGTGGGTCAGACAGTGATAGGGAAGGGAGGTTTGAGCTACTTGCTTGGTTGCTCAGCTAGCTTTTAGTTATCACCTTTACTCTAACTAGGACAGTCAATTGTGAGTGGATGGACATTCTACAGTCAAGATTACAAAGGCTGTTATGCAAAAAGTTTCTTCCTTGACTAAGGAGAGGATTTATGTAAATATTCAGCAGGAATATCTTCTCAAAGGTGTTGACATTTCTATGGTATTTTGTTCCTGTAAGCCATATATCATATGAAACTGGAAGGTAATGTTCTAAAACCTGGAAAATTCTTTGTTGATTCTAGCCTGACTTGAAGTGTAGACTCTGCTGTAAATTTTCGGCAAAACTTTCTAGTAGTACGATAACAACTGACCTGTTATATAGAGAATTCTTTCCAGATGACTTTTAATCTGTGACATGAGCCTTTAGGGTGAAATTTTTCTTTCCTTGTTCCCCAAGCGAGTTTTTCCCTATGACACTTGGATGCAGCTTTTTGGATATGTGTGTGGGCGAGTCTCTCATTGAGTCTGTCAGCGCTCTGCTGAAGCAGAGCTGGGGCTGAGGAAGAGTGTATGGTTATGTGTGTTAAAGTGAGAGATGTATCCACATGAATGAAGGATCAAATTCCACATTAATCATAGACAAATCATGGCAAACCACTGGATCAAAGACCTGTCAGCTTTAAATATGGCTCTGTGCCCTGAAACCTTTGAAAAAACTTTTTTAGCTCATTGAGAATTGAGCTTCCAACCAGAGAGAGGATGACTATGATGCTGAAGTCATGGACCATCTTCTCCTTCCCACCCTCTCTGCTCTTTTCCTTTGCTCCCTCCTAAATAGCCTCTGGCAAATGATTATCAAACTGAAATAAAAGCTTGATTTCTGGCCTACAACAGTCTTATATAAAACCAGTTATCTTCCAAGGTTTCTTAATCTAGATTGAAGTATAACAGTATAAGAGGTCACATGGCTACACAGCCATCATACCAGTCATTGCAACAAACTTGTTACAAAAGCACTTAAAGAAATCCATGTCAAGGTTGACCAACAACAGTCTAGGGTTGACAAAATTGGATTTTGCATTGTTGATTTAAATAAATTCATTAAAGTCCCATGAAAACAAAGAATGACATCTCAAAGTCAGCATGTGCTATTCTAAAATCTTTAACTTTTTACATCATTCTTGTCGTCACAGAAATGTAAATGATCTCTGCCATGGTCACTGATACAATCCCACACCATCACAGAGCCTGGCCTGCTGCAGATAACACGGCATTTCCTTTTTGTCTTTGGTCTGGAGCATACAGTGTCATTTTTTTCCAAAGAAGATGCAGAATGCGTATTTGTCTCATAACGATACATGTTTCCACTGTGTCATTGTCCATCCCAGATGCATCCAAACTCAGAGAAGTTGATGCCGCATCTGGACAAGGATAACATAAGGCTTCTTTTTTTGCCAAGTTAAGTAACTCCTTATTGTAATGCTTTTCAAAAGTCATTAAAAGTAATCCCTTTACCATATGATTACATCACTAATGGATGAATGACTGATGTTGACGCAGTATCATCTGAGGAAATGGATTTCACAGCTTAGGCTTGCTCCCTTTACTCACTGATGTTGCTTTTATATAAATATCTTGAAGGATTCAATTATACTATGCATTTTAGAGGGAGAAATATGCAAACCCATTTCAATATTTCTATGAAAAACTAACTCTCTCAATTTTTTATTTTTTGACAAACTGGAGATTCTCCAGTACTCTCTTTGCTCCTCAAAGACTTTGGTGGATACTGCTTTTGAACCAAAATCTTGGTCATAATAACCTGTTGACATCACCTGCTACAACATTATTCATTGTCAGTGTATTCAATATTTCCTCAGTACGAGCTCTAAATTCCCCTTATTGCATTTTTTTCAAAGGTCTTTCATGTCTGATATGTAAAAAAATTGATGTAGATAATCAAATTAAATGAAGCTGACAAGACAACACAAAGTATCTGTCAGACACACAGTCGGTCATGAAACAGAAGTAAAAATTAACATAAAAAACTCCACACCATCCCACCTTTTTCTGATTTGGGGTTGTAGTGTTGGCAGTGTAATTCATCATTAACATTGACGGTACTCTGTGGGCCTTTATACATCAACTGACAAACCTTTTCCAGAATCCCAAAAGACAAACTCAAAAGACAACAAGCAACAATTTACCTTCCAGGTGTACCAACTGGAAAGTAACTTGTTAAACCATTTGCATTCACTGTGTGACCGTGTCATTTAGTGTTAACACTTATTTCAATAACTCACTTTGTTTACTACTACATGCCTTACAGTGTTTTTAGCAGCTGAACCTAGAACTAACAGAATACAGTGAGCAACAGCCGTCAGATCCACTCTCCTCTCATGTTTAACAATGGCTGGATAGGACCTGTGAACAGAGGATGCTGTAATCTGGCTGTCTGGCCAGGCAGCAGATGCAAATACTGGATGTGAAATTAAGCAAATGGGTTATAGTATTTCTGTTCATATAAGGATTTGTGTTTAGTTAATGTTTTTTATAGGGCTAGGCAACGATTAAAATTTTTAATCTAATTAATCACATGATTTCCCTGATTAATCACGATTAATCGCATTTGTGCGCAAAATCCAAAAATGAATCCAAAAGTAGTGTATAGTTTTTAGCATTTAGTTTCATTTTAAATGTACTGCCATATGAATGAAAGTGCCATAGCATTTGTTGTGCAAACACTATTTTAACATCAGCATTTTTATGTGGTTTTTAAGTAGAAGCCTCGCTCAACTGTCTGTTTCCTTGAATGACTTGCTGCTATCAGTTGTGTGTTTTGCCTTTCAGTGATATTTTAGACTGAAACTACTACGGTGATAAGACAATTCAACTTGGCAGTGTTTACAGATGACTTTGGTTCTGTCGACTCCGCCGTCTGGAAGAACTTTAAAATGAAAATGGCCGAGTAAAAGTTCCGTACTCTTCTCCATGTTTGGTGGATCCGCCGATTACTTTCTTTTCCGGCTCTGCAGCAGACAGAAACAGACTTTTACAAAATAAAAGCCTGTGAGCAACAGACTTTTACAATAATAAAATAAATAAAAAAATGAAATGTGTTAATGCACGATAAAATATTTATCGGCGTTAAATAATTAACGCGATAATAACGAGTTAACTCGCCCAGCCCTAATTTTTTATAATATGTCACTGGGACTACTTATAATCAGAAAAAAGACGAACAAGTCTGCAGAGGAAAGTAGTAGTTTTGACTGTTTACTTCAAAATGTTTGTCTTAAGGCTGGTCCAAGTTTTACGAGCCATCAGATTTACGATGCTTGTTGTCCTATGGGAAATAGGAACCAGAGGTATAAATGTGTCACACACGGTTCTGTCCTTGCACAGCACCCCATCACACATTGGGAATCAGTGGACCTTTCTGAGAAAGATTGGGAGGGAAAATGACTGCTCACATCAATATGTTTTAGTGCTTTGTGTTGCCATCAAAATGTAAAGTGTGTTATTCAAGATGTGTAGAATGTGACCAGTTTTCAAGTCACATTGTATTTTCAAATGTACTTTTTCTAATAAGTGTAGCTGGCACATTTTCAGCAAAGTGAACTGTTCGTAAGATCCATGATGACATGAATTACTTGAAATGCCTCACTGAGATGATGTACAGCTTTGAGGCCATATCAAGCTAGGACTTGACCACTGTGCTCCACCACAGGCTTTATAACAAGCAAATCTTCATCTTACTCTCTGCAAAGTCAGAACTTCCTCCCATGAATCTTGTTTTTTATGACCCTGAGGTTTAGTGTTGACGTTATTTCTGCCTCTGGACATATGAGAGGTGAATGGTGGTGGGGGTGAGGAATGAGCTTGACAAAATGAACATGGTGTGAACTTTGGAGCTGTCAGGCCTCTTGACATCTTGACGGCTACAGATAGTTTCCTTAGGGTGGTTGAGCACACTCAAGGTGCCAATGGAGCTGTTAAAAGACTTGTTACTTTTGTCAAAGATGTCAAAGACATGGTATAACTACTAATGCTGACAGACAGTATGTTAAACTTTTTTTCTCTTTGCTTCCGCATTATTCTTTGTTCAGCGATTGAAGAAAATCTTCAGTGGAAGATACAGACGCAGTAAACTGAGTCACACGCTGTGTCTGCACTCCACAAAGTGTATTTAATCATAGACTTACAGCACAGCTCCTGGATGAATGAATAAAAGATTTGCAATGTATTGTTTTGTACAAATGCAGGTAGCAAAAGGGTCAAGGCTCTGGCAGTAATTCATTTCTGCTGATTTGAGTTTAGCAATAGTCAAATCTGCATACATTTCTGGAGAAATATCAGGAAGTGTAGGGTAGTAATGAATGTAAGAGTGGGATTTCAAAAGGTTGAGGTCTGTCCAGGTTAAGCTGTAATACAGTCCAGTCTCTATATCATGCCACTCACTAATGGGGGATTTTGACAATTGCAGTTTTCCTTGGAGGTAACATGGAGTTTTATGCCGAGCACTATAAAGCTCTGTGAAACCACCTCCCCAGCTATGCCCTAAATTTAGACTCAGCAATGCCAAGAGAGGAACACATCCTCCACAGAGCTTTGTGTCCCCTGGCCAATCAGAAACCTTCTGTGTCCAGGTTGAAAGGTTGAGAGGTTAACAGGCTCATTAGTAGATGCTCTTTATGATTTGGCTAATGATTACCGTTGTTTGCAATGGATTGATGATTTGTAAGATACCCAAAGAATCCAAATTCCTTTTGAAATCCAGGATTTGAGATTAAATTTAAATCATATGTAGCATGATTTTCTTTGAAGGATCATTTGTAAGATTATATGCATTTTATCTTTATAATTTTAATAGTTCCCATATGGGCATTTTGATACATTTATCATAAAAAGGTCATTGTAGAAGCTGTAAGTTACATTGTAGATATATTTCAATCGACAGTGGTTCACAGGGGAGTTATGAGTTAAATGCCAGCTGCACAAAGGCTGAGACATCTTAAATGTTTTCTGGCTTAACCACAATTCTATCACCAGTTCTGACTTTTCCAAAACACTTTTAGAGGATTCACAGCCTTGTGAGGGCCTGGGGCACTTTTTTCTGCCCGACGCCGTCAGTGAGGAATTGAACAGGAGGCACTTATAGATGTTTGAACTAACCCGTCTTGTCTTCGTTAATGTGTACTTTTACACAATTTAAAAAAGCAGAAATGAACAACATAAAAAGACTTTTTATGAACAAATTATTTCTCAGAAGAACTTCGTTAAAGGGTGGATTATAAACTTAACCTTTAGTAACAGTAACATATTGATTTCTAGTATGAAAACATACACAATGAAAAATAATTAGCCAGACATAGAGAGTTTAAAGTCAAAGTTTGCAGATCTGATTTTAAAGAAACATCCACCTACCACAAAGCATCTTAAAGACATTTGGAATGAAGATTGAGGAGTGCCGATCTTGACAGATAAATCAAATAAATCTCTTAAGTGTTCCATCTTGCACTGTTACTTCAAGGCATCTGTGAATCCTGAATGAAGGGATTGATCAATAAAGTTATTACTTCATAAAATCATATTCTTTATTTGTCCTATATATGAAAGGTCCACATCTTTAGACTATCCAACAACACAAATATCGTGGCTTCCCATCAATAGTCTATGATATAAACTTTACTCCAGATTTAGAAAATCCAACTGCAGTGTCAGGATTGAAACTAAATCAACATATGTGTAATCTGTCAGATTGTAAAAACCAAGTACAAAATAGAGATAGCAGAGACAATACTTATATAATAAGTAGTGCTTAAATACTGGTTGACTAAACAAGTACTATACTAGGAAAAATTAGGTAAGATCAAGCTGATAAAGCTACCACTTTTTATTTTTCAGTACAAGAAATCCATTAAATTGGACTGTGTATAAAATTGGTTGGATGCACATTGGTCTCTGCATCTATCAGTCAGGTATTCTCAAAGAAAGAGCAGATTTGTTTTTTAAATATGCGGTATGAGGTGCTCTGTTCGTACTCTGTAACTGTGTGAGATATATTATTTAAACTGTTAAAAGCAATACCCAGCAACAGTTAATTAATTAATCAGACCTTTGCGAGTCTTAATGAACTAATTTGAATTGTTACACAGAATGTGAGACTGATTGAGAGACAATAGCATTTCGTATCTTTGTTTGGATTCCATGTTTCATATCAACTTCTTCTTTAAATGTTTCAAAGTTTGACCTGTAACCAAATTTTGTAGTGGTAAAAACTGAGATAACATAATTCCTATAATTAGTTAATGTTCTTCTCCAGATTTGATTTCAAGAGAAAAAATATGTATAGCAGACAAATTCACACATTCCTCATTAATATCAAATTGTTCACAAATGATTCTTCAGTAGTTAATAGGATTTGCATCCTTTTCCTCTGATTTTCCTTTCTTTTTTTATTTTCATGTAAAACTGCAAAGCAGACATGAGACAGGAAAACTTTCAAAACTCCTATTTCTGCCATCAACAGCCTGAAAAATCATTAAAAAATATGGGTGTCAGTGCATTCAAACTACTCTGGATTGTCTCAATGTCCAAGTAAGTAATCACAGAGCAGCTGTTTGAGCTCTTTTTCACTGCAAGCAACATGAGAGAGGAGAGATCCGACATGGACCAGGTCATTAGGCAAGAGGATGGAGTAACTGTCAATATTTGCACTAGGCAGACATGTAGGAGAGCCTATTAACCCCATCTGAACCAGGGGTCTCTGTGCAGAGATTTCTCTCTGGTGAACCTCTCTTTCTGTCTCTTTGTTAAGGTGTCTAAACAACCTCACTGACAGAAATAACTATGGGATAACAATATTTAGACTAACTTCTTACAACCAGTGTTTATAGGCTTATGCCAGCAGCTTTAACAGCATTTCCAGGCCTTCGTGATGCTTACATTTTCTAGTCTCTATCACAGCAACACTTTTTATCACCTAATTGGTGTTTCTTACTCATACATTTTCAGACCTGAATTTGCAGATGTGGATTAATCCATTCTGACTTTCTATCTTCTGACATGAAATATATCATATCAAATAAAATAGCCATAGAGCTACTGTCAGTCCTCTTGAAAATTCTTACTCTTGCAGAGAAGAGATTGACTCAGACAGTAACACAGGTTGTAATTCATAGGATGGAAGAGGTGGACCTGTCCATTAAAATGTTTTCAGCTGCTGCATAGCAACAATTCAATTCAATTCAATTCAATTCAATTAAGTTGAAATCTCTACTCATGCATGACAAAAGAGAAATTAAATTCTTACGGTATGATTAATAGATAATTAATGATAATCAGAACAAAACATTGAATGCCGACACTGGTGCAAAACACATACAATTTTGAGTTTCACAAAAAAATCTAAAGAATTGTACAATCACTAGATTTTCCTGACTCAATTCCTTACAGCGACATAGATTACATCAAACTACTGATCAAGTGTGAACTTGGGATGAAGCTGACCTTGTAACATGACAATATCAAAAGACTGCAAATCAAATGACACTTTCCAGACTTATAAAAAAACATGTAACATATTGCTGCAAAAGAGAAGCTTGCTCAAAAAGTGGTGTTTGCTCTGTCCATTCTCGTACACAGTCTCTGTGTTACACATCTTAATGCATCTGATGCATCATTCCGCATAAGTTTGAGTACTGGCAACCCCTGGGCCTACCTGTGTGTATATGTCAGTATCACACTTATAGCTGGTGTAAGCAACAACCCATCCACCTTTTTTGTGAACTTTGGGCTGTGGACTGTTTGCTAAAGGTGTAATTTGAGCTTTCCTTACTCCATACTTCAGCAGCCACCAGGACTCTAATTATCAGTCACTGGTGAGAAGGGCGTTCAGTCTGGGAAGACAAACAAAGACACCCACTCCAAACACCTCAAACTGGGTCTGATCAAATCCCCATCTACTCTGAAGTCCACTATGGAGAATGAGGCCGCTGGACAGGGTCACTGAGGTTGAAATAACACAGCTACTTCAGTTTGACCCACCCGATTAGGCCACGACCACCATCCTTCACTTGATCTGCCAGCAGATATCACGTCCGGAGGCTTATTTAGTCCATTGACTGATGAACTGATGCAATTGGATCCACGACTTCCAGTCACCATGTGTATTATTTCAGTGTTTTTCTGGTGCTCTCCCAAAAAGTGCAAAAAAGACTGCATAAATACTTTATATATCTAGATTTTGGACTAGGTTATATTCTAAACAGAATGTGAGAACTTATAGTTTATTTCAGGGCTGAACACCAGATGCTCTCAACTGTACTATGGCTTCAAATAACTTTTGTGCCACTTTGTGTCTAATCATCCTCATATGTGCGAGTTCTTACAAGCGCTCTAAAATTATCCGCATATATTCATCTCCAACTCAAATGTGGGAAGCCCATGTGAAGCACATAAATGGTTCAGCAGTGGTGTAACCGCTGCTTCATGTATTCCTACAGTGATGTATCTCAGCACTGTCACTGCTCTCTAATTTGGAGGAGCTTTGCTCGGGCTTGAGAGCTACAAGGATCCTTCCAAGTTGCTGTTGTATAATTAAATGAGAAATGTTTGCCTGAGTAGCCTCGTCACACCAATATAGATACTTGTTTGCTACCAGCGATAAATTAGAATGTCTTTGTTGCTAGCTAGCAGCCACACAGCTCTTCAGTTTTATGGATTACAGAAAGACAAAGCTGAAAAGATAAAGATGAATAATAGAAACAAAAACAGGAAGCTGATATTGATATCACTTTTTAGCATATTCACATGTTTTATTGTGAATAAGAATAATTTTTTTTCCATAAAACTATCTTAATTCTTCCTCAGCAACTGGTATATAATGGTAACAATGATATTATGACTGAAATCTCACTAAAATGTAAAGCACATATAAAATTTACTAAAGTTTTGCTTTCAATCCCTCTTGTTTTGCTGCCTTCAACTGCTTTTGCTATCTCCGACAGCTGACCGCTGCAGGAAAGGAGGCTGTAAAGAGAGCGAGTGATGAGTTATTGAGATGAAATGCATTTATGTTATGTAGAAGTGTGCTTGCGGGTAAGCTGTTTCCATTTGTGTGGGTGGGTGTATGAGTAGACCCGTGCAGCCATTTGTGGCAATAAGCTTTTATCTGTGTGGGAATCAGGAACCTCTTCATGTAAAGAGGTAAATCACATTTAAAATAAATTTTTCTGTCCTTGTCTGGTTTCTAAGGCAGAAAGTGGCGCTGGGGGATTCCTGTGCATGGTGAGGGTCTGTAGGCAGGATGTAACGGCAGGGGTCATGGGTCAAAGGTGCTCCCAGGTTCCACATCTGCAGCTTTGCCCAGACAGTGCGGGCTGCCGTCAAAGTGGGCAGCCAGCCGCACTCTAATGTGTATTAGCAAGACAAAGAGTGAGAAGAGGGGAGGGCATCAGATGGGCTTTGATTTCTCTAAGATTTATGGGCGTGATGAAATCAGCTTTGAATAAACTGGGTCTGCCCATTTGCTCTATCGTTTAGCTACATCTGAAGGCTCCAGGGTTTGTTCCGGGAGACAAACACCCCAAATAAAAAACGGCAACAAATCCAAAGAGAAAGAAAAAAGGAGGGGTGCAGCTACTTCTGAAGTCCTCCATGTCCCATTCAGGGACTCATCAGCTGGCTCAGCCCATTGTAAGTTCTGCTTCACGACCATTACTGCCCTTCCAGAAAAATTCCCAACCGTAGACTTATGGAAATGATTCTGGTGTGTTCCTGGGATACCAAGAAAACACTTGGCTGCCAGCACATAAATGTCCGTGACTGCTGTTTAACAATTTAACTCTAAGGGCAGCCAGGCATGTGGGTGAAATATGCTGGTCTTTATCAAGCAGCAACAGTGCTGATGTATGTATACAGCTACCACAGCACCCAGTGGATGGTGATAAGGGTAGCTTCCTCCCTATCCCCTCTTCTCTATCCTGCATGTCCTGCAGTAAATACTAAGTGCCCCTTTGTGACCCTCACAGTGATAAATAACCCTTAAGGTTAACTACATTTCAAATGGAGCAGTGAGGCCATTATGGGCCTCCAGAGTTTTCTTGACATCCTCAATATGTTATCTATATGCCCAGGGACTTTTAACAGACCGGCATTAACTGGCCTCTCTTTTGTGTTGGTACTGACAAAGTTATGAAGAACTCTTTGATCCATCATATCTTAGAAAAATATGTTAATCCCCCATCTGCATGTTCAGCAGCCATAACTACTTGTTTTTATAAACTGTACACTTGTTGCCTTGGCTGTGGAATGTGTGTGTGTGAAGAATTATATTTACTAGCATATCCTTAGACAGGTATACAGACAATTACATAGAAATGTTTGCACAGATTGCGGTGAGTTATAAGATCTATCAAAAACTTTCACTTTGGTGTCCACTGGTACGCAGCAAAATAAATAAATAAAATTAGAAAAGACATGGACAGACATTTCAGTCAGAAAGTGGCAAGAAGGGAGTTGTATAAAAAGTCGGTGCATTTCTCAAAAGGTTTGCATTCACTCGTCCGTAGCTTTCCTTGAATTCTTACAAAAATCTTTCCATTTTTGGTGTCACCAGCATGTTAATCAGTAATGATTAACAGGTCTCAGTACAAGGATGGTGCATCTTTAACCGTGTAGATTTTACAGTTTTGTTTCCCAGAGGCATTACATGTAAGAAAAAGTGTTTGCCACTATGTCAGTCGGATGTCAAAGCATAAATTAAGGGAGAAAGAGCTGTGTCTGTGGGCCACTGGCAGATACACTAAACCACTTCGACAACAGGGGGAGGATCCAAATTCTCCAAAACTATGAAGGCTTTGTCTTCTACTGAAATAAGCTTAGATATTTTCATTGGATGTCATATCATTAACTGTAAAATAAACATGTTAAAAATTTTGGATCAAGGGCCAGTTCAATACAGCTGTAAGCCTCCATCTTGAAATGTATTTTCCTAGACCTGTTGTTGTATTGACATATTTGGTAACACCTTAGCACGCATAAAATCAAATAATGAATAATGTTTTTTTGGATCTAACCTAATGATCAGATTGAAAAGGTAAACTTTATCAGATTTTGTCTAAAACTGCAATCTCACTATGATCAGGACAACAGAAATGAGAAGAAAGCTAGTTGACAAGAGGAAATAAATTGTGTAACAGATGGATCAGACACAGGTGAAACGGTAAAAAGAAAGAAAAAATATAGGAAAAAAACAGAATAAATATTGTTTGTAAAATTTTGAAAGCAATCCTTGTCACATACCAGGAGCAGTAATTCTAAAACATTAGTAGGTAAATTCAAAGTGCACCACTCATGAGAATTCAGTTTTAACCTTCCTAACATGTTCACAAGATATTTTTACGTCATATGTGAATTTGCAGAGCAACCCCTACAGTTTCGGAAGGGTAGACCGCCAGAATTTTTTACATAAAAGACCAAAGGAGCCATTCTTGACTAATTGTGGGTTGGAAGCTTTACAGCTGATTTGCGTGTGCTTTGAGGAAACAGAGAGAAGATAGCGTAAGCTATGTGAAGACACTTGAAGACCTGCTCAGAAATAGATACAGTTTATTTGGTGACATCACACCTCAAAAATACCAGAGAGAATCTCAAGCCATTATTTAAGAGCATGAGAGGTTTCTTTCCCAACAAAAAGTTGGAAAATGTCAATTTTGAAGGACACGGATGGACAAAGATGTCAAGTCGACATTTCTTTTAGTGTTTTACTCATGTTGTTAAAAATGATAAAGATGAATGCTTTATTAAATGCTGTAACAGCAAGCTAGTGGAAATGACTTGCAAAGCTCAGAAAATGACTGAACTAACCTATGAAAATCCAATGATTTCTGTGCTGATCCAAGCCCTGAATGTTTCACGATCTTAACAATGGCGCTAGTGTTGTTTATGAACCAACAGTGCATTTTCAAGTGACCATCAAGGTACAAAAGAACTGCTGAAGGGTCGATGTACCTTGGGCCTTGACTAATTATTACTGAAAATGTGGGACCTCCTGAAACACCTCTCATTTGAAATAATATGTTCTAAACTCTTTTTCCAGATGATTTCAATCTGAGTTACAGACCTCCTGAAAGCAATCTTTGATCTCTGCAGGCTTTGCTTTTCGTGTCTGCTATTGATCAAATAACCACACGATAACAATCTACCATATTGGATCAGAACAAGATGAATATCTGAAAGCTCAGGAATTATTTTACAGTTGATTAGGCTTTGAACATTTTGGCAGAGTATGATGTTAAGTGTAAGAGTTCTAAACTTCTTTAGAACCGAGCCAGTAACCCATTTCAGTGCACTTGTGAGAAATCTTGAGATAAGATTAGTGTCATGTTACACCAGTATTTAATATGTTTTAAACAGCCATCTTCCCCATAATTCGAGGAACAGAAATATATGATACACCAAACTGCAACGATAAGGTTTGTTTGTGTTTTTAGAAACTCCTCAAAGAGTAGCCAAAACAGCAGCAAAAGTGTGCTGCAGTCACCACCTAGTGGAAATACAGGCAATCCACTAAATATCTCCCTCCCCCATAACCATTAATCTGTTGACAGCTTAACTGCTTCATGCTGTAAAAGATGTGGTGTAGACTTGAAGGAGACCATGCAGCATGTTGACAAGGTCCTTCTTGAGATGTGTACAATCAAGCAAATACAACAATTCATGAATGGATTCCTGAATGAATGAAATAAACATTCAATAGAATTCTACTCATTGGTACATCAACATCAGTGATGCAGAATCACGCTTGGATTGACACATCATAATTGGGAACCTGGAACTTAAAGCATGCGATAAATATGATTTGGTAAGAAGAATCTGCTGGAGAAGATTAAGCAGCAAACTACAAAATCTGTGTTTCACGAGAAGCAGCGAATAGAGATGCTGTTGAGAATATTTTTTTTTCACCCACATTTAACTGTATTATTCTGTCTATGCTGAAATACTGTCTGAAGATAAGGTGCCAAGTTTCCAGCTGTTGATATGCTTGTCCTCAAAATGTTGCCAGGTGGTGCTGTTTGGTTTTTAAAAGTTGTTCAAAATGCTGCAGAGTCCATAAAGAACAAAGGTACAAGATGCTTATTTATTGGCAGCAATGCGGAAAAGTAATCTAAATAGAGGTTAATGTGTTCATGAGCATGATTTTAACTAGATATTTTTAATCATGCTATTATTTAGCATGATTACATAATAAAGATCCAAATCTGAAGCTTGAGTTTAAAAACTTAATCACATTTTAACTACTGATTTTATCTATTGTTCTTATTTCTTTCTTTTTTGTTTAAAATTTAAATCATGCTTTTTATTTCCACTGTTTTAATGTCTCTGTAAAGCACTTTGAATCGCCTTGTAGTTGAATTGTGCTATACAAATAAACTTGCCTTGCATTGCCTATAGTTTTCAGAATTGATACAGTATGTAATCAAATACTGATATGTATATCAATACAAACACATACATATTTATATATAAGAACAAGTTTTCTAGTGGTGGTTTATCACTATGACACTGAATCTTTACTTTTTGTCAAAGCTCCACCAAGTGGTGAAAACGTATACAACAACAAACATTGTGGCGTTCTCTGTTTTCTATGATCTAAATAGGGCAAGTCGAGAGCAAGACAACAAAGCAAGAAAAAAGGAATCAGTATATCAGCTGCAACAAAAAAAATGGGCGTTCAGTATAAGACTTTGTCAGTGAAAGTGGTGTGGAAGAATATAAGTATAAGTGTAATATAAGTGAGCAGACTTATTTTCAAAAAGTTTATTCATAATACTGACAAAAAAGTTGAGTTTGTACAAAGCAAATTAATTACAGGACATGACACACTTGCAACACACAGGGTACACATTTCAAGAATAGCAGGTTTTAGGGGGGAAAAAAAGCACCATTTTTAATATTACAAAATGCAAAACATTTTTATTTGGATTATCAAATACAGTGATAATTCAGAAAACTTCATTGGTTTATCAACACCATTTTTTTTCTGAGACCTTATCACTTCCTTCAATACAAACACACATAAGTAAGGCACATCATTTATAAGCATTTTGACACAGAAAAAAGGAATAGAAAAATGAAAAAAGGTTGATACTACGGAAATTGAAGCGACATCTCTTTGGTACAGCTGCATGATTTGTGAGAGACACACTCTATCACGTGAATGAGCATGACAATGTTAACTTGACAACACTATGTACACAATGTATGTAAAAAATGTTATAAATATGTCTAAAAACCACAGACACTATGTACATCTTTGTACTGAGTAGAGGCAGGAATGCTATCTTATCAAACACAATGGATTTGTTTGATGTTGGGAAGTAAATCTGTTACCGAAATGTTTCTAAATACATTGAAAAACACTCTGGCACCACTGGAAAGAGGTGTAGTGAAAATTAGCCATTGCTAAATTTCACGGAATAAAAAGTTGTGATTGTTTCAGGATGTGGTGGGAAGTTATTGGATACTGAAGTACAGTATTGTTGGGATGTCAGTCTATGGTCTGTGGGCAGTAGGCACAGTGCGATGTTGTGGTTAGGGGTCTCCTAACTACCCCCCCTCTTCTCCCGCTCTCATTCTTTCTTCCTCAAGACGATATAAATGAGCCCGCTGATGAGACAGAGAGGGAAAGCCACCCAGGCCAGCACGTAGGCGTAGCCAAATTGTGTGTCGGGACCATTATCCGGGCTCATCACAGTGTAGATGATTGCACCACACATCACAAACACACCTAAGAAACACAAGAAGACAGATGGAGATGACGCTACAGCTTAGCCTGCTTCCTATCAGGGTGTGACCCTTCAGTGATGAAGTCAATCATACTCACTGGCCAAGATCTGGAAAATGGCGGTGAAGAAGAAGCGTCCGCCCTTCACCAGTTTGAATAGCTGATACACAAACGCAATGAGGGAGCAGAAGCAAAAGAGCAGGGACAGGATCATGAGGGCTTGCACTGCTTGGATCCAGTCTAGAAGATAGGCCCGAAGAATGGAATTTAAACTCCATCATTTCCCACACAAAAGGAAAGCACATATATTTTGTTTTTCTTGAATGCAGACTAACCTTCATTGCTGGCTGGCTTGCAGTGGTACCCTCCATTAGTTGTCAAGCAACTGTACCACAGATCTGTACTCTTACCTCCACCCACAGACCAGGTCTGAAAAACACAACAACACACACAGCCATTGAAATACACAAAGTTCATGTTTGAACATGAGCACTATAGAAAACCAAAACAAATGACACAATAAAGTAAATGCAGTCTGTGCCAACTTATCCACACCACACCCCACTCTACATTCTGAATTTTTCTGTGTTTTGAAATTGAACTGAAAGAAAAAAGTTACTTACACTGGCTGCTGTTGACACAATGAGAAGAATGAGAATGATAAGGTGCAAGACTAGCACTCCAAGCAGGATGAGCAGCATTTTCAAGTAGATCTAGACGGGTACATAATGGAAGAATAAAGTCAATATACAGGGATTTACCATCACGACCATCCTCATATGATAGTGCAGCACGGAATCGGATCATCTCGACACCAGATGGCGCTATTTTCTAACTTCTGCACCAACCGCAATGTTTACTTCAATTGGAAAGTGTCCTCTTACATTCAAACATGCAAAAAAAAAAAAAAAAAAAAGAGAAAAGAAAAGAAAAAAAGAAAAAGGAACTATCATTTGTTCCTGGTGGTGCACGAATGCTCAATGTTGAGTTTCAAGTCAGGCTGCAATAATGCACCTATGTGCATTTTCAAGTTAAAGCACGACACTGAACCTTTGAGATATTCTAATATCCAAACTATCTAAATACTCGTTAATATATAGGCGCTGTTTGCAAGGTAGCCTAAGTTAGACAAATCTTTCAAAGCTTCGCAGTGAAAATTGTCGACGTAAAAAAACACATATGTTTTTGATTCACGACCGCCCAATACACGCTGCCGGAAAACAAACTCAACCCATCTGCGTGGAAAAACATTCCAGCAAAGTGCCGCCATGCGTAATTCTCAACCGTCATGTCTCAACCGTTTTGTTTTCTCAAGTAGAAGGATACAAAAGTGGGATACACAAACGGAACAAATAGGAAATCAGTTTTCTGATACATAATCTAACTTTTGCGTCATCAGAGTAAATCCAAAGTTGACTTTAAGTCCAGGAAAGAAGTCCTGTTGTTCGTGTGAAAAAAAAAGTGAATAAAATCAATTCGCCGACTAAAACAAAATAAGAATTATAAAAAATCCACTTAAGTCCAACTTACAGAAAGGCAAAGCCAAGGGTTTCTGTGAAAAAGGGCGTGCTGAAGTAAAAGTGAAACGTTGGGAAAGAACCTTGGTGCCTCTATTCCTCTCTACTCCTTCTCTGTAGCTGCTTCTCTGTAGCTACTATTCCAGATGTGGCTTACACACCCAGTCAGTCTCTTTCTCCGCCTGTGAACACCGCCCTGCAGGCCTTGCACGTCACCAGAAGCCTGCTCCCCCCCCCCCCCCTCCCTTTCTGGTTGCCTCTGGTCTGGATTGTACTTGAAATTGTCCCATGAAATTATTGTGTAAAAAAGAAAATCCTTATAAATGTAAGATGCATCGCCCATTTCCGCGTTTTGAGTACTGCAACACACATTTAACATCTATCAAAAAACAAACAAACAACGAAAAAACATTATGACATTGTAAATACAGGAAAAATAGATGCTGCATCTTGATAGTCTGCACAGAGATTTTAGGATTTTAGTGCATTTTATGCCTTTGTATTGCCTGTAGAAAAGGTCAGATCCTGCATCCCATAGTGTTCGCCATTGAGATATTATCACACATCTTATTATGCAGTCTTCTTCACACCTGTAATTCTGTTTTTTTTTTAAAGAAGAAAGAACAGTACTTCAAGAACATTCAGGGTGACTCTTTCCATTCCTGCACATGACTAAAGAAGGCTCCACAGACCTACTGACCCCAAAAAGCTGGCTGAACTCCAGTGTAGTGAATCTGTATGTGTGTGTGTGCCTGTGAACGGGCCAGCCCTCTAGAGGCCTTGCGGTATGCCCAGAATGCCTGTATGTGTGAGGCAGGCCCCCTGTATACTCCTGTGTCTGTCGAGAGAAGGGAGAGCTTGTCCAGCACCAAAGGGAGTTAACACGGTGCAATGTTTTGGTCATGCTAAATCGATGGAACGGCTTGGATCTCCACGCAAACAAGATTTAAGGATGAGTGACAAAGATTGCCAGCCGCAGCCAGCCACAGCTCTGCATCCCTCATTACAATGTGGTCTCAGGCCATTTACTCGCAAGTGACAAAGCTATAAACCAAACCAGAACGAAAATGACGACAGTGACAAAAAGGACAAGCACACATTGCTTTGTTTTGAAACCAAGCCAGTCCAAACGTGATTGGGATCAGCTGCTGCAGACAGAGAAGCCAGTGCCTTTCCCTCCTCTCCCTCGCTGTTTTTTGGCTCATCAGGTAGATTCCTGTGGTCCGTGTTTGTAAACACACAAAGGATTAGAGTGTGGGCTGTTGCCCAGGCTCACTGTGGGCTGCCAGGTGAGGCGGTGCTTTGTGACCCAGCAGAGCCGGAGGGGGCAAAGAGGAAAAGCTCTCTGACAAGCAGTCGACCCCTCAGCTGGATGTGCTGCTGTTTATGAAGATGTAATTGGTGCAGGAAGGAAGCAGTGCAGGCAGCAGCCAGGTGAGAGGATGAACCTGGCTGCTTAACTGGAGCAGGTTGGGTGCCAACACAGTAAATGTCAAAGTGGTCAAACACTCCTTTGGGGTGAAAAATAATTTACGCACTTCTGCGTACAAAGAGGGAACATGTGCAGCAGAAGAGCAAAAGGGGAGGTTTGTTTACCTCTGTCAACGTATACAAAAGATTTACAACTCACTATGAATTATGTTACACCATTGCTGGTGATGTTGTAAACTCTGTGATACATTCTTAATCAAATGAAGCTCCATTTCAGTGAGCTACAGTGCCCCACCCTCTCTTTATTACTTTATGTCATTTAATAATCTGTGTGACTGCAGTAAACACATCAATGTGCAATGCTTGGATTTGAAAGAACATCTACAGAAAAAAGCACATATTGTCTTTATAATGAATGATTATGAGGATGATCTCAATGAGATACTGCCATTCTTTTGGACTGATTACCGCATTCTCTCAGTGTAGCCTGAACACTGGACGTTATCCAGAACGCACGGCTCTTCTTTTCAAAATGAAAGATTACAAAAGCAAACAGGGAAGCAGTTAAATACTAGTATATACAGTCTGAGCTCCTGTGGCGAAGCTGCAGCTGAAATTTAACTCCGGCACACCCTCCTTTATTAGAGATTCGCCAAGCCGGATGTTGGCTGTTTTATTCATGTTTTTTGTTTGTAAGTGTTGCTATTTCCACTTTAAACGATCAAATTTGCATAGCTTCTTCTTTGTTTACCAAAATTTGCCAAAGAGTTACAGTGTTGTTTAAGTAGTACTGCTAGCAAAACAGCTGACCTAAAACCAAACCAAATAGGCGTCATAGTGATACTGTTATGTGCTTGTGACTCACGTTAGAATTTTTTTTAATTAGAAATCAAAGCAAGTCCAATACTGCTGTGTGACTCGTGTGACAGTATTTTTAGATCTTAATCTTTTAATGTACTTACAGTTATATTGTAATATGTTGTTTTTAGCTTAATTTGCACCAAAAACTGTAAATTCATCTGAATTCCTGGGGTCGAGCTGAGTGCCAAGTTTCTGTTTCCAATTTTGACCTCAAATTATGTAAAGTTTGTGTTTGTGGCTCATACCAAAAGTCAAGTTTAGACTCGGGATGAGGATTGTGACAGAATGAGTCAGCCTCAGTTCAAGCTCAGTGGTGTATGCTGCACTGGGCTCCACCTGCAGGAGTGACCTAATGACACTTTTGGACTACTTCATCTCCAGCAATAAGCATAGGAGTAACTTTTGAGTGAGAAAATTAGGGATTAGGTTTTGGTTTTGGACGCAGCCCTGGCTTGGCTGCCTGGGTGATATCTTAGCAGGACAGCATGACAGGCTCTTTTACATGTGGGAATATAAAGGAATGAAGGTACACCCCTTAACCTATAGAAGTTCTATATCAAAACAAGATGAAAAAGTAAAGCTCTGACATCTTGCTGGCCAGATGTTATGAGGAGTAGCAAACCCAAAAAAAAAAAGACATCTTTGGGCCACAGATGAAAAAATGTCTGTGAATACTATGTAGCCCAGTAGCCCACAGAATCTCAACCTTTTGTCATAGAGCTGGTTAATTCAGTCTGTTTACACTGTGGCCTGGTTTATTCAGGATTCAGCGTCAGATGCATGATGCAGTGAGTGTAACAGTGAAACCATAGACAGGGGCATTCCTCTTGCAAATGCATTCTCTTATTTCCACTGTGTGTGACGCTCTCCTTGTGCTGCTCCATCCTCAGGGATGAGCTGGCCCCATGGTGCTGGACTGGTGTTTGTGTTTCGCCACTTTGTGACTATCAGATAACATCGCTTAGACCATGCAGGAGGAGCATGAGAGGAGCCCTCAAGACCCAGAGCTATGGTGAAAGACTGCACACACTGCAAGACCAAGCTAAACTGTGTGCACATGGGGACACTGGTTGAAACATCCCATAAGTATGCACAAAGAAGATTCATTGACTGGACTCACATGTTTCAAATATCAGACCCAAAATATGCAATGCTGTATCTTTTATTTGAGAGGGTTTATGACTAAAATGTTTTGTAGTCGTGCAAGTGTAAAGCAGGATCGCATTAGATCATCCCTGCCATACATGCCCCGTCTCCCCTCTCCCATTTTAAACTATGAAACTCTGGAATGAACCGTGGCAAGGCTGAAGAGCTTCATTGGCTGGGAGCAAAATCTGATAAATTGGGCCAAGATGTTGAAGAAGGGTGAAGGCTTTGTTTCTTTCCATGTAGAAACGGGTCTGTCCCTCTCTGTGAAAAAACAACAAGCAAATAAATCAGAGACATACGGCGTGACGCACTACAGATTGTGGCACCCCAGTGATCCTAAACATGTGCTAATCATTAGTCTCTGGCATCCTGTTAGAGCCGATGTCATCAGCACACATATCCCAACAGGCAAGATCAGTATACAAACTATTGCTTGGAATCAGTGTGAAAATGGCTTAAAGTGAAGCAATAAAAACTAAGAAAGGTTCAAATGAAATTGTTCATTTCTCATTTCTACACAGGTCTCACATCTTTGATATCTAAATATCTAAGATGCATCAGACACACGCTGTGCAAGTAGATTGAATTTCAAAGACTGATGGTCATGAGATTCAGTTCCTTTGAAATCCGCAGCTAAGATTCTCTTCAATTCCCTGAAAAGAAATCATTCCTATCTACTCTTTTTTTCCTTTTTTTTTTTAAATCAGTAGTGTTCTCATCCCTGCTGCGCTGCTATCTTTTCCAGGGAGTGTGTATGTGATTCTTTTGACAGCTTACATTGCAGCACTTCCTTTACAGGCTCCCTGTTCAGATTTTAAAGGTGTGTACCAGCAAATTTTTTCTCTCTTAAAATGTTAGCAGCCTTACGTAATGTAAGGAGGTGACTCTAACCGGCTCCCAGCACTCTATCTCAGGCATGTATTTGTTGTAAGAAGAGCAGCTTTTGATTTCAAATGTCACGATGAGCCAATATAACACCTATTATTGAGCTCATTTACTTTCTGTTTTAAGACCATGGTTAGTGGTTCAGCACATCTTTGATAACTAGAAGGTGCCACAGAGAGTTTTACATTGATAGATGGTTACACTAACACTGAATTCTAGTAGCTCTTTGTGAAAAACAGCTGTGCTGATTAAACGCCTCAAGATGGCTTGCAAAGTGTTGGCTAAAGCGAAAGCAAAAAAGAAATTACAGTCGTGCTCTTCCTTCAGTATGCTGTCAAACAAGCTTTAATTTTATCTCTGTCCAGATCAGATTCAAGTTATGCGTCACCTGACTGTTGGTATCTGAAAACGAATCTTGATAATGAAATCCATAGTACCTCTGGTGTTTTGGTTTCCTTACAGTTTTTCAAGAAGGGTGTCTCTGATCATATGCTGGGAAATGTGGTGATACGCATACATATGTAATGACTGGCCCAGTGACTGTACAGTGGCCCAGCCAAAAGAAACTGTGGCCTTCCTGTAAAGCCTGGTTTGGAGTGGAGATGTTTCACATGTTCATCAGTCGGCATCAGTCTCGGGACTGCAGCCCAGAGCAGCCACTGACACAAGATCTGCACCAAACCCACCGACAGCTCCTCTCAGTGGTGGAGTGAAGAAGGAAGTGAGGACAGACTGAAACTCTGGCAGAGACAGCAAAGCGCCACCAGTGCCACATATCCACTTAAAAGCATCCACAGATTCGAGGTCAAATGACTGTTTTTGTCTTTGACAACCCTGCGCTCATAACAAGAGTAACCCTAATGCTTAGCTTTGAACTCAAAGAAATTATTTGTGAGAAAATGATTATGTTGGTATTTTTAGTGGCCATGAAGCTAGAAACTGCTTCATTTTTGCATGCTAGTGCGTCATCTAAGACCAGCACAGTCTAACAGAAGAACACGTAATGGATGGGATGGTCCACATGTCCAAAAATGTTGCAGTGCCACAATAAAGAAGTATAATTTGTGATATTCTAATGTTCTGCTTTGGCTGTCATTTTATAGGCAGCATTTATGTGACATAATGCCAACTTGTAACCATGTATGTATAAATCTTTGAGCCAAACCATGCGTTTTAAATGTTTCTTCTCCCAAATTCCCAATCACATCTTTAATAGTATGTAACCATGACTGTGTTCTTTTATGTCCAACCTTAACCAACAACAGCTGACAATAAAGTTGTTAAAAAATTAAAAGTCCTTGGATAATAGGTTGAATGGGGCTCTTTCTAAATTCTGTGGCTCGATTCTGCAGTACAACACCACAGTCCACTGCCTTCTACTTATTTACAAGCATTTTTTTTTAACTTGTTATGATTGTGCAATATCACATTTGTGACTGTTGATGCATTGTAAGCAATTTGCAAAATAAAACACGGGCATGAAATGCTTTTGGAACCTTAGAAATGTCGTTTTTTATCCGTGTGAGACGGTTTCATGTCATGCGAAAAAAAGGTGTTGCTATGATTCCAAAAGGCAGGCGTAGGCATGCAAAGACTTTCCCAGGAAACGGTAGTACTCCAAAGATTCATGTGAACATTGTGAGCATGTAGAAATATTGACATAAAATTTCAGCTCAAAGTACTGCTTTGCCTGACCATTACTGCAAAAAGCTGTTACTTGCTGCTTTTCTGCCATTTGTGTTGTTCAGGCAACTTCACCCTAGGCAAGGAGTAAACAATAATATTTTTTTTAAACAAAACTGAGGAATGTATAAATGTAGGCAAACTGCGTAGCATGAAAACTTTACTTTGATGAGATAGAATAGTTTGTTGATGGTGATGAAATCATTCCCAAAGCTCACAAAGTGTTAAACAAAATGTTGTTTTATTTTTGTCCACTTCTGTCAGACTCACTACCGAAGTTATGAGTCAAATCTATATGTATATGTATAGTTAAAGCCTTTGGTAATAAAAGCAGTGAACATAAATTATGTGGAACTGACTTTTGATCTATCACTTGCCAGGTATAGATGTCAACTACCCGGTCGCAGATAGGACTTTTTTCATCTTTATTTTGTATTTTCTAAAGCAGAGAGCAATTGCAGTCACCTGTCACCAAGGTGGATTATACCTCACAAACTTTGCCTGACTTGAAGAAGCTCTGAACATCATAGTTATAAAACAAAACTGCCGGTTAAATCACATTGCATGGATTTCTGCTCCTGCATGTGACAACTGATAATGAACAGTGATATTAAATAAGAGATACAGAGCTGAGTGTGAAGATCTATCTAAGAGCAACATTTTCTTTGCACAGAAAGCACTGATGTTGAAAGCACAACTGGACTGAAAATGATGGATACTTAACCCAAGAAGCACAGCTCAAAACTCAAACAGAAAAGGCGTTTTTTTCCTTCAGAAACTGCAACCTCCCCAAAGAAAAATCTGGGGAATGTCTAACAGCACCATCCACGCTGTTTGATTCTGGGATAATATATGTGAAATATAGAGCATACACAAACCAGCAGCCTCCTTTTATCATTAAAGATTTGTCTAGTATACCCATTAAACATAGACCTTGTAGATAAACAAGATAACCTAACCAAACAAAAGGCCTCATTGCTGCTTATTTTTCACATATATGAAGACAGGCACAGAAAGAACATCTTGATCTATATCGCCCCCAGCATTTTCTTTTATAGCTCTGGCACAATCCCACCCACTCCCATCCCAGCTGAACATCGCTCTTCATCCAGAGTGATGAGAAGCGTTGGGATGTGTTGTTATGCTTTACGCATTCCAGATGAGACTGTAGTCAGTTCCCCCACCCATATGAGAGTTTCAAAAACATGTGTTCTGTTAATCTTTTATGTAATGGATTTCATCCTTTCATGACAAGAAAGTAGGGTGTGGTCAAGAACAACAACCAAAAGCTGCAAAGAGGAAAAAAAACAAAAACATAAACTCACTGTATCAATCTCAACATTTTCTTCCATCTTTCACTTTTTAATCAAAATTAGATTCTAGAGTCTAAACATGGCCACGCCATTTCCCAAGTTTAACAACAGAGGTTTAGAAAGCACAGTCAGAAAAGTTACATTAAATCCCATAGTTGGCCATATGGCACAGGCAAGAAAATATAGCATAGGAGCTTGGACTGAACTCTTCACTTTTTTTAGAGTTTGGGGGGATGGGACGGAAAAACCTAATTGAAAACAGGGGTTGTTTTTATATTTTTTTCCATTATTAAGTTGTCCTTTCAAAACAATTGCCTGGACTCTTGTTACACCGAGTGTACAGTTTAGCTTTCGGGGTGTCTCTTTATAAAAGCTAAACTACTGCACAACATAATGTCACTCTTTCTGATGACAAACTAATGTATTTTGTAAATATGTCAAGTATGTTATGGCAACTCAACAGCCGAGAGATGCAGGTTTATGGAAATGTTTCAAACAAAGTTGCTTTCTCTCTCACTTTTCCTCTTTCTTACACACACACATACATATGGAAAACTACACATACAATCACAATGCAGCTGACAAGTTAAAATCCCACCTTGGGGATGTGGGTGTTTTCCAAGGAGAATATTTAATTCTCTGAGGTCACGGTTGGGTTTTTAGGGCTTCAGTCTGTAAAAACCACGCACATGGCTGTGGGAGGAGGGAGTGGGCTGTGAGAAGTCCTAAGAATCACCAGACTCCAGTGTTTTGTTGCGCAGTGGATGACTGGAAACTTCATGGAAAACTGGAAACTGTGGTGACGGTAATTCTGACTTGCCTATGTATTAAAAATATTGCTTTGATTAGAAATGCCTCTCAGTTTCTCCACTTTTGAATGTGTGAAAGGATTAGGAACAGACTGAAAGATGACCAATGCCCTGATTCAGAGCAAAACTACTCATGACCAGGAAATTCCATTTTCTATCTGCATGCGTTTCCATTACAGTCTTTCCTCTGCTTGTATGTGTGTGTGTGTGTGTGTGTGTGTGTCTGTGTGTGTGTGTCTTTGTGCGTGCGTGCGTGCGTGTTCTACTGAGAGTTTTGTGTCTGCTTGTGTCACTGTCTGGCTGGCTCTTCTCATTTAGCGAGAAGTGATGGGTGCAGACGACAAGCAGCTGGAGCAGCCCAAAAACACACACACACACACACACACACACACACACACTGCAAGCCACCCTGGTCACACCCAAGGCATCCCAAGCATGCAGGGCCAGGCACTCACAGTGGTCTCTAAATATGACTATGGCTCTGTTGGTGACTCACTTACACTATGTCTGTGTGTGCATGGGTACATACATGAAATAGAGGGTCTGTGTTTGATCATGTTTAAAATGGCAGCACTGTGTGGTGTGCTGGAAGGCTTTGCATACGCCACATGTTGCCAATGAAGAGCTCAGTTAACAGTAAGATTAAGAATGAATAGATAGAGCTGTAACAGTGAGCCAAGTGTCTCCTCTCTCTTCTCAGCTATCCTCCCATCCCAGGGGCCAACAGCACTGTGACCTCACCCTGCCTCCACCCCATACACTCCTCCTCCAACACTTCCTGGCCAAAAAGCTGCAGCACAGCTGGAGCATGCAGCAGGAGAATAGTGAAAAACAGGCATTGGAATGGTTACTTAGCCAGTCATTCTCTTTATCTTCCGCTTTGCACTGATTTTTTGCACATTTTATCCAGCTTCGCTATTGCTCACCAACTAGGTCAAACATCCATGTAAACACTCTTGCATTCCTAAATTCATGCTCACACACACAAACTCCACTCCCATGAAGTTTGAGGTTTTTGCTGTCAGCACGACTGTGGTGTGAATAAGCCAATGCTTCGCTTGAAATGAAATTCGAATAACTTTCTTTGAAAATTGCAGTGAGCTGTCCATCAAAGTAAACAGCTACAGATGGAGAGGGTGGAGAGGGGTTTACCATGCCATTACCATACTGTGCCAGAAGGCAGTTGCCTTAGACAGGAAATCCAGGAGATGGCCTCATGCTCAGCTGGATCTTCTGAGCTGAGAAGCCAGACACGCCTTTACATCACATGTAACTCATCACATTAAATGTTTTTCAAAGTATACTCTGCAAAGTTCATTTGAAAGCCCAAATCCATCCAATATTTGAGCCTCTTTTACCAACAAAAACCTATCTTGTCATAAAATCAACTCTAACTGATTTTGTTGATGGAGACGATGTAAATCTAGCTCAATTCAATCATCAAAGTACCAGAGAAAATGAAATAAACACAATACAAGTCAACCTAACAAAACAGAGCACAAACAAACACAAAGTACATCTATCTATGGTCGGTCAGCTCTGATTGTCTGCGTAAACTCAGATGGGGAGTGTGAAACCGTACCAGTAGGATGATGAAGGACTTTCCCCCTCTACTCTCCAGCTCAGCCCAGAGGGAGCCATGGCCAGAGGGAGTGGAGCATAAACTGGATGACGGAGTTGTTTAATGGAGGACCAACACCCAGTGCAGAGTGTTTTAAAGTCATCTCTCCACATAGAGCTCTGGGATTCTTCACACTAGTGTTGTTTTCTGTCTCTAAACACGCCCTGATTTATGATGCTATGGAGATTTGGAGAAAGTGCCAGAGCCTTTAAGCTGTTGTAGTGTCTCCTCCAGTAAATAGAGCTTGTGTATAAAGTCGCAGGCGATAGACTGTAATGGAGAGTCTGTCTGGCTGACTGTGCCAGGGCTGATATTAACTGAAATCACTGAGGTTAACCCATGCAAACAGTGGTCACTGTTTTATAAATGCAGAAACCTGAACATGGTATCATCTTACCCCACAAAGTGACAGTTAAGATACCTTTCAAAATAGCTGCTAAGTATTTTGTGGTGATATCATAGTTGACACAAATATCCAAAATCTGCTCATGCAGACTGATTTGTAAGTACAGATGGTAATGTGAAGAAGGGAATTCAGTTTGGAGAAACAAGAGATATTCAGAATTTTTAGTCAAAAGAAGGTGTTGAATTGAATAAAAGTGTTGTACAAATGCAGCAGGATTAGTCTCAGGCATCAGTCGTGGACACAGTCCCTCCCTTCTTTCTGCTCCTGCAGCGAATGAGAGGCACTGGTGTCACTCATTATGTCAGAAGAGAGGGTAGATTAAAATGAAGAAAGACTAGAAGGTCAAAGTTGAAAGGTGGTCTATGGGAAGTGACCCCTTGTGATCTCCCGCTTTCAGCTTCAGAGTATTTTTGCCCCACTGTGGGCATGCAGTGTCTGCCAAACAAGAAGCACATTGTATGGACATACAGCCTCTGTAAGGGTGGCGCCAAGTCTATGTTGGCAAGGATGTAGTTTCACTGAGTGATCAACATATGAAGGCTATTTTATCAATCAAGGGATCACTGAGAAATGGAGTGTTCCCACCAGTGAGCAAAATAAAGGAATTGATTTCTTGTTTTTTTCAGATGTAAGCAACAATGTTGCAAATGTACATCATTCTATCAACAATTGCTCAAACGTTTATACGTGGATGTCTACCTATGTGTGGGAGTATGATGCGTATAGAGCTCTCCCTCCTTCAGTGTCAGCCAGCTGTGGACGGGCCTTTTAAAGGGAAGCAGCATCTGGCAGGGATGAGGGGGTAGAGAGCAGCAGAGCCCCCAGCCCCATCCATTGTGGTCATGGCTGAGTGCAGGCCGTGCTGGACCTCCTGGGGACCCGCATGGCTGTAGGACCTTCAGCAGAGTAAGACAGTACCACACAGGCAGAAGGACAAAATGGAAAATGAGGGGATTAATCACCGTTTCAATTCTTGAGACAAAAATGCGTTTTTAATGTTCAGATGTTCATTTAAAGTTAATTTAAAACATTATGGTTAAGGTCTAAATTTTTACGTTATTACAGAGTGAGAAAATAACTCCAAAACCAATATACTTTGGTTCGGCTTATTTTAATTAACAGCAGAAAGAGCAATGCAGCTTTTTTTTCTTAATATATCCTTCAGTCTGCTGAGTTAAAAATGAATTTAGCGATTGCTGCTCACTAGATGGAAAAACACATTTTTACTGTGCAGATTTGACGGCAGTCCAATGAGGCTATGACACAATCTGCACATTTATGAAGGAAACTTCAACGACTGAGGGAGAACAAACTGGATGGAAGCCGTTTCCTTTGGAATAACTTTTCCATCTGAAAAAGCCATAACCACATTCTGACATACCTGCAAAAATCCCTGAGCGGGAAGACTGCAGTGATGTTTGGAGGCTGGTCTAATTTTTCATTGCCCTCATCTCAGGCATCTGAAGGTCTTTAGAGCAAAGACATCGGAGAGGTTTCGCATCCTCCCAGCTCCTCCCCCTAGCATGCGTGTATGTGTGTGTGGTCTCCTGCTGCTTGCTCTGCAGATCCAGGTTTTAGAGGTCAAGAGGTCAATGTTGGGTGCTGGAATGTTTATGTTCACTAGCTCCTGTTAACACCACTATCCATACTGCTATTTCTTTCTGTGGAATAAGTCAGCCTAAAAAAAGTGAAAGTTTTCTAAAGTTAACAGTTGTTAGTTTTACAGTCTTTCTCTTTGCATGGTTATGTGAAACTTGGCAGATTGGACCGACGGCAGATGTGGAGCATTTAAAAAGGGAAAGATGGACTACTCTGATAATATATTTGAGATTTAATCAATAAAAGACATCCAAAGAAAATGTTTTTACTGAATGACTAACACAGGATGATCATAATTGATGACAGCGTATTGAAATACAGTCAACCTCCACTTACGATGAAAAGATGTAAAAGGAAGAACTGTCACTAATAAATGAGGACAGATCATCCTCTGCTGTAGGATTTGTTTTTAATCATTTGAAAACCTTATCTTGGTGATGATTCTAAATGCCACGGCACCTTCCTTCCAGTTGTATGCCAGCAAACATCTTCACATACATACACCACTACACAACAACCACATATTGGCCCACCCTTCCCCCTCTTTGCACAGCGACATAAGAGAAACGGCTGTTTGTTTATGAACAATAAAAAAGGAGTTGCAAAACACAGCCGCTAAAATAAAAGAAAATGCTGTCATTGCTTGGTGAGTGCATATGTATATGGGATGGCTGTTTTTGGGGTGTGTGCGCTCATGCACCAATTTTTGCGTGGGAGGGGAAAGGGAGCAAAGGCAGTCAAAGGGCAGTTTATAGACAATTTTGTATTCTGCTCCTTTCCTCCCCCATCCCCCAATTTTTACTTCCCCTTTCTTTCTGCTCTAACCCCCCACCTTCTCTTCCATAGTCCCCTCCACCAGCAGGTTGTTTAATACTTTCCAGATTTCAGCATACTTTCAGCCTCCTGGAAGAGCTGCGAGTCTGCTGATGGAATTTGGCGGAAAAGGTTATGGGTCCAGACAGGGGCCCCCGATATTGTAAACCTACAGACACTCAGCGCCTCCCATCGGTGGCTTAAGCAAGGAAATAGTGTTTTCAAAGAAAATTGGAAACCAATAGGGAAATTACATTAGACAGCCTTAGAAGTAGATGAGAAACTACGTTGGCTGAAGGGTGCGGGAGAAACAGCTGCAAGGCAAGACTCAAATTACAATAGTTTTGTGTTGGGGGAGGGAAGTAGGCAGATCCCCCTGAACTAATCAGGAGTCTCCGGTTTCTGGTTGAAACATGCGAGACAACTCGAACAGTTGTGTTCACATCCTTCCTTTTACTACAAATCATCCAAATGATCTTCTTTGACAGTCCTGAAAGATGACTAAGACTTTCATTTTTTATTACCATTTCTATTAAAAGGAAATGTTTGTAACACTGACACATAAAAAAAAAAAAAAAAAAGTAATCAATCAATATTATGTGTTTTTTTTTTTTTTTGGAGGGCGGGTAGGATGGTATAGGTGTATTTAAAAAAAAAAAAAAAAAAAAAAAAATCCATGCATGCTTCAAGTTCAACTCAGCTTACATTTGGTGATGACATACCCATTAGATGCAAGCTTCACACAACCACTAGATGGCAGTAAGTGACAAGCTTTATATTAAAGGATGGGTTTCTGGAGGGGCACAGGGTTGGGTTATGCTACTCAACCTCACACTAGAATGATATATAATTCAATAAAAAGGAGTGATTAAAAAGAGGCTTTTCGGAATCAAATGCAAAAGCGGTGCCTAGTCAAGATTTAGTCTCTTTCTCTAAGAAAAAGTCCAACAATCTATCAAAAGAATAATGACCTCATACACAGAGAGAGAGAGAAAGTAGGATCAATGTCATCGCTGGTTTGTATTGACCGTAACAATCAATATAAATCGCCTGTTTTACCACAAGTGTAAGAATAATGACTTTTTCCAAGCCCTCTGGCAGATTGGACACTGAAATAATGTGACTATGACAAAGAGAAAGTGGGGAGAGATTAAAGATCCCCTAAAGTGGAGATGAAAGGCTCAATCCAAAGACAAACGGAGCAGTATTCTCAGCATGCAGCTTTAATGTGGAGCGATGCAGGGTGAGACCTTGAACTGTCTTCAGTAAGTGTTAACAAAATATAGTGCATTGAACTTTGCCCAAGCTGTAAGGGGCTCACTAGGGCGTGAAGAGCCGAATGATGGCCTAGATAATCGAAAGTGACGGAATAGTTTTGAGCCCATGATGATGAGTAGGATCATGATCTTAGAGAACTGTTAAACTCATCCATCTCCCAATCAGCAGGGTGACAATTACTACTTGTCATCAATGTTTTATCAATGTAGCTTTCCTCATCCATCCAATTCCCCTCTCACAATCTGTATTGATGAGAAAACATGGCTCTAAAATAAGACTTTAGGCATATATTTAGACAGTTCTAGTCCCTCACACACATTTACTTGTGAGTCATCACATCCAATTCAGCTTGTACACTTAAGAGACATATTCCACTAAGGCTACTAAGGCCTCAATTGCTTGCTTCCTTCCTTCCTCTTCAGGGAGAGCCAATGAATAGTGACAGGAAGCAGAGGCGGCACTCAAGGAATTTCTTTGTAAAGGATGTTGACAGGATTGTACTTCATGCATATATTGCATCATCTACCGATGTACTCAGACAAAAGAAACTATACAAGAGAGGACACTCATGGTTCTCTTTTAATGAAAAATATAGGTTACTTTCAATGATACAGAAAAGAAGCTGTAAATATACAGTAAAGAAGACAACAGTAAGGCATATTGTATTATTCAGAATACACAGCTTCTCATTCACACAATATGAATCTTTGAAATTACCAGAATACAGAGTGTAGTGTGAGTGTGACAAATATCCAGTTTTGCAAACTCATTCTTTATCTTTTTTTCTCCTGCAGGATATTACACCTTAGGATAACATTTACGCTTATTCTTTAAACCTGCTAGCCAAATTCTCAACTTGTATTCAACGGTGATTTTCTATACAGAGAAACAAGTGACAAACATATTCAACAAGTTCTCCCAAAAGCGAGTTTTACAACGGAATTTCTTTGCTAGAAAATTATAATTTGGCACATCTGTCAGTCTAAGTTAAGGCAGAGAAATCAATCAGCGCAAATAAGCCCCAGCCTTGTGGCTTTAATGATGCAAGAGGCAGAGACAAGCTGCAATGACTGTGCAACTTGCTGAAAAACAGGAATCTTTCCTAATGCTCCTGCATCTGCTGCTGACTTCTTTTTCATCCACGTTTCAAACAGACACAACACAAGACACGAAGATCTTTTTTTTTCAAGATTTAAAAAAAAGAAAAGATGCATGAAACAACAAATACAAGTAGTGTGTGGTTTACCTTTGCCTGCCAGTACACATTTTCTACCATACATACCTTAAAGCCCTATTCAAGTGTAGTGGTGGAAACTGTTTAAACATAAAGGCCGCCTCATTGGCAACTGAGAATAATCGTTTAATGGTTCAGTTACGCCACAAAAAAAAAAAAAAAAAAAAAAAAAAAAAAAAAAAAAAAAAAGGAAGGAAGTGGTTATCAAACTTTTTTCAGTTTCAACTTGAAATGACAGATAGGTTGCAGGCTGTTCGTGTTGATAGAAATCATAAAAAACTAATCTGTTCAATGATAAAGAGATAAAAAGACAACTAACAATGTGCCACACATTACCTTTTACACCTGTTTTCTTGATAGCCCGTCTTTATAGATAGCCTGATACATCTCGATTAGCGTTACAGGTTTTCTTTAATTCACAGAGTCTAAGCCTGTGTGGCAGCCAGAGAAATAATAACAGGAGAATTTAGGGTTGGGCTTTGTGGTCCCGTTGTAAACTGGGTGATGGCAGCATCAAAGGGACCCTGAGTTAAATATGTGAGAATAAAGGAGAAAAGTTTGATAGATCTGTGGTGCTGCGATAATATTTTCTGATGAAAGAGGCTCGAAGCTGGGCCTCACATTCAGTAACAAAAACAGCTCCCTTTATTGTGTCAAAATACCCACCACTGATGTGACAGAGGCCCTCTGTTCAGGCCAGGCTGAGTGATGTTCCACAGCCTGATAGAAAGCAAAGCTGGGAGGAGGTGAACCAAATGAAAAGAAGCACATGTGACATATCGAGTGAAAGGGAATAGAGAGTGAAAGTCTGGACTGGGTTTTAGCTGTAGAAACTGTTTTTCTGACTAGAGTTCCATTTCAACCAGGACTCCTTGCTTGTTTCAGGATTTTTTCCATATTCAGAGCAAATTCCCCATTCACAACAGCCACTGCAATGTTCAAAAGAGAGAAAAGAATCGACAGGCTGAGTGAAAGTGGAGGGCAAGAAGCTCAAGTGGATGGAGTTAGTATATCCTAAAGAGTAGTGGCACTTTCTTTGTAGCCGTGCCAAGTAAAAGTCCTTCATCTTCTCCACAATACCACTCATACTGTACCTGGCAACAGTGCATTCATCCCATTCAAGTGAAAATCCACTCTTTAAAAGGGACTTGCTAGATTCACAAATCACTTCCGGAGCTTGGTCATTTTTTTTCCTCCAAGATGACGCTGGATGCTCATAAGCGTATCTCATCATCTTCATCCTCCAAGAACGAAGAGAAGTTGCTCTCCTCTTCTGGTGGTGCACTGAAAGTGGCGCTATCTGTATCTCCTGCATATGCATAATTCAGGCTGCTCGCCTTATCATCCAGAGCAGCAGAGCCAGAACTCGACATGGAGCAGCTGTCAAGGTGCTGCAAGTGTTTGGGTCGTATCTCAGGAGTGTACTCTGGGGTGTACGGCCCTCCATCTTTCGGTCTCAGATCGATAGAGCTGGTCGGATAAATTGAGGCCTGCTGATGCAGCTCTGCTGCCTCTTCATCTGCATCCATCTGCTCGATCCTGTCCTCATCTTTTTCCCTTTCTCCGCCATCCTCTTCCTCACCGTGGTTGCTGACGGGTGGTGAGGCACGGCCCTCGCTGCTCTTGCCCTCCTCATAGCCAAGATCATCATCCTCCTTTTCCATCACATCCAGGATGTCATCCAGCATGGAGGGTCCCAGGTCAACGTGGAATGACATCACCGACTCTGCATGCTTCATTCCACCTCCGTAATGAACAGAGCTCTCTGGCAGCTCAGTCAGTTCACCAAAGTTTCGCTCTTCCAGCTCGAGGAAGTGTGTGGCTGCAGCTGCACCTCTCCCATCCAGCTCCTCATGCTGCTTAAATGGACTTGAAGACAAACTCTTTGCCACCATGCTGTCTTCTCTGTCTTCATCGTTGAGAAAAGGAAGAGACATGGCGTTTTTAACAAAGGCGGTAGAGCCTCCAGTGAGCAGCAGGCTGTCTTTCTGTTGGTCTACTCTGGTCACTGACTGGGAGCGCTTGCTGCTCCTAAAAGTGCGTGATAGAAGGCCAGGCCGAGGGGAGCGGGGGAAGGATGTGGTTTCGGGGGAAGGCTCCCCTGAGCGTGTACTGAGGAAGGACGTGTCTCCAAAAGCATCGCCACTGCGACCTACATGCATCGTATGGCGAAAGTCACCTAAAGGGGCACTGATCATCTCCGTCGTCAAATCCATATGAGAGCGACGTTTTGACTGGGAAGAGGATGACACTAGTTGTTTTAAGATAGGCATAGTGGCTGATGAGGTGTGTTGTTTGGCACGTAGATGTGGTCAGGCCACAAAAAGAGCACCAGACTCCTCAGAATATTTGTTAACCTTGGGGAGAAGATTGATCCTCAACTCCAGTCAGCCGTGGAACCTGAAAAATTGAAACAAAACACAATAAATTTCAGATCCTATATAGAGAGGAAAATAGCACTAACCAATTGCAATACAAACCTAACTCTTGCATAGCTCATACATTAGGATGCTAACAGTTTTCATATTTTGCTGTTAAATCTCAGAACATAAACCTAAAAAAAAAAAAAATAATAATAATTCTTAGAATTGTAAATGTTCCACAAAGCCAGATGAAGCCATCAATTAAACAATTAAACAGCAAGCAGTGCTCACCAATTATCTCTGTGAGATGACCTATTCAATGCTATATAAAAGATGGGATAACACTGCAGGATTTTACTTCAAAACCTCATTATATCCAAGAGCAAAAACACCAACCACAGACCAACACAAATGAATGGTATGATGCTCAACTTTAAGGGCACATCTGACACAAAATTGGCCAAAACCTTCATCCTCTAGTGATGAGAAGTCACTTTCTGTCCCAGACAGAAGTTCACATGCTCATCATGGATATTATACAACATACAGTATTTCTTTATTGAGCTTTTTTTAAAGAAAAAAAAAAAATATATATATATATATATTTGTGTACAAATTTAAAATGAGGTAATTAGATTCAGTAATTAAATCAAGATTCAAAATGTAATTCTATCGAATTATAGCTTATTGGTGTTAAAAGTCCCAAGATGCCATAATTCACCAAGGACAGCACTCAATACCCCGATCTATACAATACAAAAAGAAAAGTCAAAGACCTTAGTTCAGATCTTAGAAAGACTATGTAGATTTAGAAAAGAAATATTTTTTGGTGTAATTTCTAAATGACAGCAGATTCCCAGATCATCAAGCCAAGCATTGTCAAGCAGAAGTAATCCGTTTCCCCATTACGCCAAGGTCAAGAGGACTCAGGATATCAGTGTTACTGTCTGCAGTCAATCAAGATTTAAATCAGTGACTAAGGGGCCGGATGAACTCGGTGGTATTTGCCCCCCTGCAGAAACACATGTTGTCCTAATATGCCACCCGTTGTAGTCTGTGAGATGTGCTTTGTACATGTGCATTACATTTAGTTTACACACATACACCGTTTTTTCAGTCTTCAGGAGATATATTCTGTGCATGTACACAGGCATGTGATTTCCAGGCAAGAACGAGAAGACTCTTTTTAAATATTGTAAGACACAAATCTTCTCCCAACCTTGAATTTCGTGTTTCTGCATGGATGGTATTTTTATGCAGGTGTGTGTTGAAAATACGAAGTTCTTAAAAATAATTTAAAAAAGAGAAGTTAAAACACTGACAGCCCAATTTTGCCTCGACATGGATATTCATATAGAGTATATGTAATCCTGTGGCAGGAACTTCATACAAGTATTAAAAAACAAACAAACACACACAACAACACCTCAGTCAACTTTCTAGATGAATTATTATGTCAAAGAATGTGGAATTGTGATCAGAAAAATGTCAGACAATATTCCCCAAGTATCCTCTTGTTAAACCAAAGTGTTTAAAAAAAATTATGGTTTGATTGATGGCTTGTCGAAAAAATGCTTGTACATTATTCAAAGCCCTGATAGTCGGGAACCTCGCCACAAGCTGCCAGCCAGACACTGCTGCTTCCTCCTCCGGAGGTGGTACAATGGAGGACGGGGCGTCTCATTAACCGTCAACCCCACAAAATGTACACCAAAAAAAAAAAAAAAAAAAAAAAAAAAAAGAATGCTGCCATGGTGGTCTGAGCGATGAAATGCAGACGCATCAAAAACATGCGCATGCCTGACTTAAGCATGGAAACTCTTTATGGTAACATGTAAGCAAGCCAGAGGAAATGCTTACCTTGTCGTCTTTATCGTGCACCTCTCCTGCTTGCACATTGCCTCGGTCTTTTCAATCACTCGCGATTACACAAATAGGTAGTTAAAACACTCAGACACCGACTTTGGACTTCTTACAGGCAAGTTTTCAAAAGATATTCAAATCAAGAGTTGTTTTTGGTAGAGGCACCACTGAGAGATTTCGATGTTTAATGTGGCAGGCTTTTTAGTGCATTGACCTCATTTTTCTGTTTCCACCCCCTATCTTTACCAGCTGAGCCTCTATTCCGCTTCCTGTTAATGCTTACACCTGCTTTGGTTTCTATAGAAACAAACTCATGCAAGCAAGCAACAGTGTTTCCTGTAAGAGTCTGCAGAAAACTTCAAGCCTTACAGAAGCATGCAAAACAGTCATTTAGTTAACTCTCGCAGAGGAAGATTGTTGTCTCGATTAAGTTAGCAATCTGCCTCTACTTAGACGGAAGCCATCCTTTTGCAACTGTCCCCCGGACTTTCAGACAAACAGACCACAGACTATTAAAATCCAGCCATCTCAAAAGGTCCTTACATGGGCCAACAACATGGCCAGTATTACACAGGAAGTCTACCAAGGCCCTTATTTTCATAGAAGGCTGAGTTGTGGTGGCCTCAGCATCCCAGTCCTGACAACATTCTTACTTCCTGTAAGACAGCTGCAGAAGGTACAGGAAGGTACTGCAGAGGGTAAAAAAAAATAAATTACAGTAGTTTCATTTGGACCATTTACATAAACGATGCAAAAGCAGGGCGTCATGCATTAAAAAAAAAAAAAAAGAGCCCACCCACCTTGCACATTTTTTTTTTCCTCCTCCCCTCAAGCATGAGGCTGCAAAGCATCAAAGCCAGAACTTCAAGGCTCAAAGCCAGCTTCTTCCCCGAGGCTGTGGGACTCATCAGCTCACTACCTCATCGACTGACACAAACTGCCACATCTTTTTTCATTGTACCGCTTGGATTTAATCAGCCGTTTTTATTCAAACGTGTTATTTACCGATAGCCTTTTGGTAAATCTTAGTATTAACTTATAGTCCCAAATTGTCTTCTATTCACTTCAACTTTTTAAGAATGGCAATAGCATGAACCTTAAACCTTGTCTCATGTTTTCACTTATTCAGACCATCTATCTTGTTATTTTTTGATATGCCAGAATGAAAATGAATAAAAAAAAAAAAACTGAAAAGTCCCAACACCTTAGACAACACAAGGATGAAACATGTGAAAGATTGCAGCATTTTTTACTTAGCCTGGATCATGATATGAAAACATTCCCTGAACCTCAAATGGCTTCACCAAGACAAACAAACATGTTCATTTATTTAGCAAAAAACATGATTATTATTGAAGCAGCCCGTTTGGAATTGTTATGGAGAAATAGCCATGGAAAATGTTCACACCCAGCTCCACTCCCCCCCTTAAACAAAAGGCAAACGGAAAAGAAAAACTTTTCTTTCTTTTTGGGTGGCATAAAAGAGGGGAAAACAACCAGTGGTTCAAAACAGTGGGGATGGTAAAAGCTCACATCCCACTCCTCCATCTCACCCCGAAGCCAGGATCAAGTTGAAAAACTTGTTGGTGCACACTTCAGTGACATGCGTGCAGAAATTTGTTACAGACCACCAGACAGGCTGTTTCTTCGTCAGTTTAGTCTAAACCAGATCCAGAAGGTATGCCCAATCAGACCTGACTGACATGCCTATTACTAAGCTGTTAGAACTGGCAATCTCTGAAGAAGTGCGAGCATGCAGAAGTAAGTGGGTGTATTTGAATGAAAAAAAAAAAAAAAAAAAAAAAAAAAATGTAAAAGGGCCTGAGAAGACAGAGGCAAGCGTGGGAACCATTGGTCACAGCATTGGGAGTTGGGGAGGTGGGGGGTTGACTTTGTAAACAAACTCATGATCCCACTGCAGCAGAGCCCACTGGAGACACAGAAAGGGAGACAGGAACGTAGAGGAAGAGCAAATGAGGCACATCTGCATCCTTTCATTTTGACAGTAATGCTTCACAGAAACTATCACATTCTGCACTAACCTCCAGACCTCGAGCGCTTAAAATGATGTGTATGGATTACAGGGTTGACTGAACTGCATTGATGTGGATGTGGTATTTCTGAACTGCTAAGAGAAAAAGCAGCCACGCATTCATGCATGCATGAACACTGTGATAAACATGAACACACAATGAATGGTTCATAACTGCTGCTTCATTTCCCTTTCCAAATCTGCAATCTGAAAAAAATAATATTTTTGTCGATTTCCTAAGATTTATTTATGTTATGAGAATGCAACGTTAGCTCTGTTCAAGTTTCACACATCCCATTTACACCCAGGTTGGGTCTACATTTATTTGATTTGATTTTTTTTAGAGAACTTGGTCAACAAATGACTAATTTACAGATATTCTGTGATGAAATATTACCAAATAACCTCATTTCATCCGAGTAAAAAGTAAAGATTTTTTTCAACTAAAAGGGGTGAAAAGGGGATACTCAGGTTAAATAGTAACCTCAGCATTGCTGCAGTGATTCGTTAACACTGCAGCATGGGAGGAAGTGAACAAACAGCGTCAGTAAGTTATAGGCATGGGTCAAAAAATATATGCATGAATAAATAAAAACATCACCCCTATAAATAACAAGCATCCATTTAGTTTTTATAACTTAGCTAGCACAAAAATCCTCAGAAGATGTGGAATCTATGTACATGACAAAAACTTCCCAGAGAATTATTGACTGCCTGGATAATTTGTGTTTAGGGCGCTCATAACTTTTCACATCTCGTCAATATGGTCAAACTAGGCCGCTCAATACCAATACACAAAAGATCACTCCCAGACTCACTAACTCTCAAATGTGAGTTATGGTCCATTTCCAAAACGAGGTATTGATGCACTTTCTTTGTGCTCAGATTTGTCCTGCGTGTATTCCAGTGTCTGGGAGAGGGGGTTGCTGCTGTGGTGTCTGATTCTCTCTGTCGACATCGTTAGAAGTCATTGACCTGGATGGACAACCACATGACCTGGGAGATGGAGGAGGGGGGGTGGGGGGGGGCACATGTACTCAAAATCTGAGAGAGAAAAACAAGAACAAATCAGCTCTGTTCTCAATTTTTCAAACATCAAATTTGATAGTAAAACGTAATAGACTTCAGTGTGTTTAAGTACAAGAAAGATCTATACCCTTGCTCAGTAACAGACTAACATCAGACTGCCATACACATACCCCAGTAATTAAGCAAAAAAAATGGCCTCTAGTAGATGGTATCTATGCAACTCAGTTAGCAGACCTGAATGTCTCAATTAGGAAGGAGCAGCCACAGGACAAACAGTGGAAATCACATTATCTCCCAATCACACAAAAGCAGAGCAGATGACGCCCTTTGAGATAAATAAAGCAGTGAGAAAACATGCTGCTTTGATGACAATTTCCAAATGAAGCTCTCCTTCGTACACGAAAGCCAAATTTAGCCGTTACTTAAATGGTCCTTTTGGGGTGCTGGAAGAAGTGTGCTTGCGGATTCAGAGTAAGTTGTTGATCTACATATCCCTCCAGCACTAACTACTATGCAGAGCCACTCCAGCATGAAAGTGGAGAGCTTATCTTATTCGTCCTCACACCCCCTTCACCCCTTTAGCCACTAGCCCCTTTCACACTGCCGAATAACCCGCGTTTAATTCGCGAATTTAGCGTGTCCGCTGTTGCGTTCACACTGCCGACCCGGGCTGCCGCGTCAACTCGACTTTCGACCCGCGTCGGACCCTAGTCTTTTTGCCGAGCCGAGTTTGATGTGAACACAATCGACGCGGGTCGGACGTGGGCGTGACGTGAGGAGTTTAAAAGACAGAATGGACAGCTGATTCAGAACAACAGCGACAGGTGAGGACAAGTTTTACTCTGTTTTAGCCTACATCAAGTTCGAGACATTTTTTAATATGGCCAACTGGGGAGACAAGGAGGTCCGCGAGCTCCTCAGCCCCCGAACAGAGGACGTTATTTTCCGCCACATTTCGGGGACGGTGAAAGATGGACCTCTGCTGGAAGGGCTGGCGAGAAAGATGGGAGAGCGCGGTTTCCCACGCAGCAAGACGCACCGTAAAGTAACATCTCCATGAACTGCATTGCAAAAATGAGTTCTCAAGGTGTCCCGCCATCGTTTGTTTGAAAAATTTGATGCAGACAGGTGTATTTAACCCTACCTCCGACGCATGGCTTGTGCCTACGTCATTGTACACGCCCAGCATTTTCTGTGTTTCGTGTGACGCTCTGCCACTAGGCAACTCCCCCTGAACTCGGCTTCAGGCGACACGGGTCACCAACACGCCAAGCGTTCACATTGCTCGACGCGGGTCGAAGGTGCAATTTGGACCCGCTAAGGTAGCGGGTCGCAGTGTGAAAGGGGCTAATGAAACATTTCCTAGAGATTTTAGAGAGGGGATGCAGGTAAGACGGCATCATATGGACCAGTTGACTAATTCTGGAAAACCTCTGAGGAACCCAAAGTGAGAATACAGCAGGTAATTATCTGGAGAGTTTATACCAAGGAAGGGAGTGTGCATGCTGATTACAAGTGCATCTTAATATTCTTTTCTGCATGCCTGTGGGTATGTTTCTTTCCACTGGTAAGTCATTGTTGTAAAAGTACGTCAATATAAATAAAATTAACAGAAAAACATCTTTTCATTATTGATGTGCGATACCACTAATTTTATTCTGTTCCGATTCCAAGTAAAACCAAAGGTGATTTTGTTGATACTTTTTACTAAAGCTTAATGTGTCAAAAGAAGGGGATTTTAAAAATTCAGTGTTTCAAACGCTAGCCACCCAGTGACACCAAAACTCATATCATCTTTCTTATTTTTTTATTGATAGAAAAAATCTTGTCCTTTATGCCCACATAATCATTTCTACTTCTCTGTAACTGCTCAAGTTGAAAATATTGTACCTATGCATGAGACAAATAGCTGCACCACGGCCTGCTCTGAGAAAGGAATATCCCACAGCCTTTGGCGTTATCAGCACAACTGTCTGTTCCCAGAAGAGAATATTCCATGGCCTCGGCGTTATCGGCACCACTGTCTGCTCTCAGAAGGGCAGAAGGGAATGTCTCATGACTCGCATCAGCAAAAATGCAAGCCTCAGTCCACTCGACCCTATAAAGGTGTCCTGAAAACTCTGTATCTTTGAACATTTGCATCACAGCCTCTGTGTGTAAACTGCTCACTTGCTGCAAGATAATTAAATGTCCCATGCTTTTGAATTTCAGGCAGAATTCCTAAGTATTCTCATTCATTTCCCTAACATTTATTTATAGTGCATTTTTTAGAAATGATGATAGGATAAATTAAAACAAAATGATCTCCTGAGAAAATGCATTCATTTTAAATTATGGCAAAAGATCTGTGGAACGAGCAAGTCACTAAACCGCATGTAGCGTCGTTTTGATTTTCAGATGTAAAAAGTTCCACACATGACTACGCTCGCTTAGCTGTTCTCATCCCATTGAACGAATCCGCCGTTCGTCTGTGTGTCTGTAGAAGTGATACAGCCGTAATTCACTTCACAGGCAGAAGATGTAAGTTACTCCCTGCCAAGCAGTGGAGAATAAGACCTGTAAATAGTGAAATAACTATGTACAGCATTGAAAAAGGAGCCGTTAACACGAAATTTGTGTAGATTTGTGAAAATATCGATACTTTTAATAAAGTGTCAATCCTAAAATGAACACATTTGGGATTGCAAATATCGACACTTAAGGATCGATCCGCACAACACTACAAACGTACTGCCAGCCTCTGTGCAGTTAAAACTAAAGGTAGCATTTTCTGCAGTACAACAAAAGCCTGTCTCCTGTGTGCTCTACCCATATGCCATGCCAGAATACTTCCTGTAATAAAAATTTACCTTAAGCTAAGAACCTCCTGCAAAGTTCATGCATAAACATGTTCAAGTGATTAGATTTAAAAATGGCCTTTAAGTGTGCCTCTGGTCTAAATGAAACAATGTGAATATGTCAGATTTAAAATGGCTTAATGTAATTTTGATAGACTATTGTGAGGTGTTGGACTGTTGGAAAATGAATCATGGAAATGAAAATGCCATTTTTCCACTAAAGATACATTTAAATAACTCATTAATCACATCATTAATACTAGTTCTGTCATTATTCTCCACTTTGTCCTGCAACGCCTGTAGGGGCCTGGAGCCTCTCCCAGCTGACACTGGGGCAAAGGTAGGATGCAACCTGGAAAGGTTTCCAGTCCATCACATTGCAAATGGAGGGAGACAGACAACCATGTATGCTCTCAGTGACACCTACAGCCAACTTAGAACCACTGATTTAGCCAGGATGCCTGATGCCTGAAGAAAAACCCATGCAGGCACAGGGAGAACATGCAAGTTCGACACAGACAGAATGTACTTAAACAATACAGTTCTCCCAGAAACAGTGCCTAGTACAGCCGGTGAAGGCAAGATTTGTTTGGATTTCTCAGACGGAGACAAAAAAACAACACATTCACATGTGCCAGCATCTGTCTTTTTCTGTGCCCACAAGTACCTGACAAGCTGGTAAGAAGTGGTGTGTTATGATAATGTCACACCTCACCCTGTTCTGGCAGGGCACTCTGCTCTGTAAAGCTCAAAGAGCAACACATTTTGAGCTTTACTGCTAACAATGTTGCCAGTGAGTTTTGGAATAGGTGTCCATGCTGGTGAAATCTCATTCTGAATCTAACCCAAGGTCAGTGCGTAGCAAACAACTCCTGCAGCAACTCCAACTGGGGAAACACTTTCACAGAGAGCTCAGCAGTGTTTTGAAAATGGCTCTATACCAGTAAATCATAATGCAACTCAGCAGACTCATAGTTGCATTCAAGAAACAATCGTAGAAACTTAAAGGTGGGGTCTGTGATGTTTTCTGGAGCATTTTTTATCATACTGTCTGAAAACCTCCTCACGACCCAATTGCACCCACCAAAATAGAATGTTTGGAAAAAAATATATATATTTTAGTCCATTGTAGAGGGTGTAGCAAGAGGAAATGTCTGACCAATAGAAGTAATGATGAGAGTTACTTCTATTGGATTCTGACATGCCAATCAACCGTCAGCCCCCCTCACCCCTCCCCCCTGCGTGTTCACAGACTCGTGACTCGTTCATGTGTTTTTAAGGCGTGGTGGGCGAGGGGTGGGCTGAAGGGAGAGGCAAGGTTGTGTATTTTCAAAAATATAGCTTGCAGGAACCGTTTTTCCAAGATCTCATACCCCACCTTTAAGCGTTACCATGATCAATAGCAGACAATTAAAGTACCTGTTATATTACACGAGCAGATCAGACCAGCTGGATAGAAGAGGGAACAGGGCAGCACATTTTCAAAAGAGCTCCCACAGCAAATGAAAGCAGAGAACAGGCCTGAAGCCAGTCAGTTGGACATGTACCAGTTGACCTCTGATACCTGAGGAGAGAGGACTCGTCTCTGTTACATTTACAGCCAACACAGCCCTCAGACATGACACTCAATCGTTTTTTGTTCACACTCATTTGCTGTGATGAAAATGACAGCTTTCATACACAGACACAAACAGCAGATGGCAGACAAGAATTCTGTATTCCCATTCAACGTATTCATGAGCAAAAAGTATTCTGTACAAAAAAAATCCCCCAAAAAACAACTGGTAAACATCACTTTCAGTGCTCTACAGTGCACTTGTATACACAATCAATGCTATACATTCCAACTGTGCTATTATCTCTGTTTAGAATGCAAGTTACAGTCACGCTACTGTAATTGTGGCTTGCATGGATCAACATGTGTGTCACTTGTTGGCACCACTCAGGCATTTGGAGTGTCTCAATATAATGAGAGGGAATGAGCAGAAAACAGGTTCACAATGGTGATAATCAACAAGAGAACATGCCAGAAAGAACCACTTAAGATTCTTTCTGATGCTGTTAGTAATGAGAAACAGTTGAGATCCTTCCAGGCCTGAATGGTCAATGACTACATCATTTATAATTACTTCTCTGCACCAAATTGTCTTAGACCCTTAATAGGCTACTGCAGAGGCATCTGTAGAGTATCAAGAATATGACTAATTACAACTGGGATACAAATGCCAATGACCTCAAACTGTAAAGAGAACAACTTCCTAACAGCAGTTTGCACAAACATAAATGCCCAAGTTTCAACGGACAAATATGTTAGTTAGGCGGTACATCTACAGGAAGGGCAGGGACAAAATGAGGCTGCAAACCCTCGCATCTCTCCGGAAATCTTCTCAGCCTGCCCTTCCTGACCACTCATTGTAAACAAGGCTTTGCTCAATCATACAGTATTACAGAAGGGCTGTCCAAACAAACATAGCCCATATCTCCATCAGCGCTCAATTTTAATAAGCAACAGGGATGTGAACCGGTGCTGACATTGTGTTCAACAACTGCTTTTACTGCACAGTGGATCAATGCACAGAGCACCTCGTGTTTGGTTGACTGTTTTAGAAGATGAACACATCCGGAGGTTGTCCACAACAGGTGCTGACAGCCTCGACCTTAGGCCCAGGTGTTTAACAGTCGGCATCTGTGATGCACTGCTGAAGAAGAGCGAGGTTATATTCTGAAACACCCAGGAGGAAACATGTGCTCCTTGATGGAAAGAATTTAGGGTAATGATGGGAGTCGGAGAATCCTGCTTTTTAAGTGAGAGAGTCTTATAATTATATAGTCAGAGAGGCATGGACAGATGGGAAGCTAAAGAAGTAGCTTCAAAGAACAGAGAGATAAATAAAAAATAAAATAAATAAATAAAAACAATCTCTTTTTTTAAGATAAGAGAAATGTGAAATAATTGAAAAGGGATGTTTTTAATTGTGTGTGCAGTGCTTAGAAGTGCTGCACTTTTATTTTTTGCCAGCATAAAAAGACAACAAAAGGAAAAAGATCTAGTCTATATCCTTACTACTTCAAACAAAAATACAGCTTTCAGTTTCATACAGATGGCGTAAATTTGCTTCTTTTTTTTTGTTTTTATTTTTTTAATAAAACATAAAATAAAGCCCCCTTGATGGGCAATGACTGGAAAAGGGTAAGGTCCCTTTACACTCCATGTCTTTGTTTCTGATACTCCAACAGGTTTGCCTTGATGCTACTTTGTTCCAAACTTCATACACCAACTTGATCCATTCCACATTCCACATTGTATAACAAGACAATTTCCATGTCACTAAGATAAAATAACTGCTTTACTTCAGGCATTTGTTCATCTTCAGTAGCCATTATTCAAGCATGTTGTTGTTGGCAAAGCCTGCACATGCAAGTGATTTGCACTGAGAGGGCCAGGTTACTGGCCAACTCGAGAGTACTGCTGGTACTTAAAGGAGTGATACATGATCTTTGGAAACAATTGTGAGAAGCATCCGTTCAGACCAAAACACACACACTCAGTGGGGTTACATGGCACTGTAAAAATCGGATTAAGCGCTAAATTACAATAACACTGAGTTATTAAGTTCATGTATACACCTTGATCTGACGAAAAATTGGATCGGATTCCTCGCGATTGGATTAAGACCCCGGGATAACTCGGTTGAAAGTCACACTAAACGTGCTTGTAGACGGGTGAAGCACGTGGTGGATTGGACTTTGCATTCTGCGCATGCTCGAGATTTTTTCCCGGGGTCGTGACCCGGAAGTCAAAGGAGACGATATTACCATTGTTGTCGCCGCTGTCAGAAAGAAACAAACAACGCGATGGAGAATGCGCCGTTGTGCATCGCATTTGTGCAATAAGCATGTTCATCACAAACTAAATGTAGAGGGACGTAGCTTCATCTTGCTCTTTGTTCACCATTTTCTCAAATGCCTGAGTTTGTTGTTGTTGTTGGTGGTGGTGAAGCGGTCAACCGGAAGTGGCTCTATTAGCAATAGTTGAAACGGTTACGGCGCCATCCATCGTACCAGGGTATGACATGCTTTGCGTCAATGATTCGATTCATTCACCGCCATATATCCAAGGATAATTACCCTTGCTCAAATAAGGAGCATAACCTAACTATAGCTATAATCCAATTAATCTCACCATGTAGACCCACTGACAGCCAAAAAAAAAAAAAGCAAAACCTAAGATGCTGTCTTTCAGACGGCTCATAAATCTCTCCATCTCTGATAAAACCAGCCAAATTGGACTCTTTATTGGAGTCTATTTATTCAAAGGTGTATTAAAGAGCTTACGAACTTAGTTTATTTTTTTTAAATTTATTTTTATTATTTTTTATAGATTTTCACAAATCAAGTTGCTGTTTGCGGTTGTATTAAAATTTGAATCATTTCATACTACATCACCAAGCCCTACTGTTACAATATCTATCAGTTACTTCAGAACCAGAATTCAACTACGGAAAAAGAAGGGGAAAATCTGGGCTTTTCTAAGGGAAAAAATGTTTTCATTCAAATCTAAAGTAGCCTCAGCTGCAATTTTGCAATCACAAGCCAAGTATGTTTATTTCCAACCATCTGCCCTTTTCCAAACACTTTTCAAAAAATACTTTTCCACTGTTCCAAGGCATTTTGGGGAAATATGCTAGCAATCTGAAGTGCAGCTCATAAGGGAATAATAAGTCAACAATGTGTTTGTTCAGAATTTTTAAAAAACTTTTCAAACTAAAACTGTAACAAGGAAACGGTACAGCATAATAATCGGTGGGACCAGAAAACAAAGCAGACCAACAAAAGACACAGGAACAAACACAAGATTCAAACACAAAGCACACAAGACGCCCTCCGAAGCATTAGGACAACAATGACGTAAGTCACAAGTCAAAACACCAAACTATAATCCCTGCAACAGGGAACACCAAGAGAATTAAAGTTGAATAACTAGTATATCTCACCAATGTTTGTATCATAAGCAAGCCCCTGGTAGAAACTAAAGCACTGACATAAAGACGAGTCAAAAGCAAAGCGTAGTCTCTCTAATAACCTAGAAATTCTTAATCACCATCCTTAGACATTCCGGAAGAAACAAAAAAAAAAAAAAAAAAAGTTTATATTGGTATTTCCTGGAATGTGAAGGGGCTGGACAGGACACACACATTGCCTCAAATGAGCCCACAAACTGCAGACATGTTCAAACATGGGCGCATGACCATATACTTGTGGTTACAAATAACACTGTTTCACTGCACAACTACCGCAGTGGTATTCTGAAATGCTGTTATCTCCAAAATAAAAGTCAAGAGCACAAATTTGCTCACTTCTGTAAACACAATTATGCAGAAGTTGCGTTTCTTTCAAAATAAGCAGTACTGTGCTTTGCCCACAAACTGAGTGGCTGGCACAACGTCCGACACCACCAGAAGGAAAGAGAACTTTCACCTTTGAACGATAAACATGTCTCCTGCAGGCATTTAGAAGCTTTGAAATTTAAGAAACAGAGCAGTGGAGTGAACTGAACCTGAACAGGCTGGTTAAAAATGTGTCATTTATACCCAAAGGTATTACAGGGGCACTTCTGGGAAAAGGTAAACTGGTAAAGTCAATGAAACATTAATCTCAGTGATGACGTTTGCTTGTTTGCTGTGTCATCAACCTAAATCCATCACACTGCCCAAGCAAGCAGCACAATGTGGCGTCTCACAAAGACCTTGCGTGTTTTGGTTAAGACGGGTCAAATGTCACATTTTGAATTGCAAACGCAAAGAAAACCACCTGGTTTCTTACAAAGAGAAACAACAGATAACAACTATCACAATAACAATTGTCAATGACCGAGTGATGGTCTACAAACCTGAGCGTCATTTCTTTAGAAAAGTGCCCAATGAGCTCATCATATGCCACCTCAGCCAAGTCAACAGACTCGGGGTAAGAGGCCTCATGAATTGGGCAAACAGCACACATGCGTGCAGAGCATGAGAATGCAGAAATGTGTGGCTTTGTTCGTCTGATAATGTAACAAAAAAAAAAAAAAAAAAAAAAAAAAAAAAAACACCTCTCACATCAAGCAAATATTTGCCAATTCAAGTTTCCCAATTACCTAAAGTTTGCATAAGTGTTTTCAAAATATCACTACTAAAAGAACAAGGATATTGCCCTGAATAGAAATATGTCCCCAAACACGTTTTTGGCCTTGTTGTTTCCCCAAAGAGGACAAATGGGAGAGTCCGTTTAAAAAAAAAAAAAAGAACAAAAAAAAAAAAAATTATCAGAATCACATCAATGAAACAGTACACCTCACTTTTAGACATTCCCATAAAAGCAGTTTGAATGAACAAATGTGTTTCTGAGATGCTGAACATTAAAACAGCTCTTTTCTAACGACACAAACTTCCTCGACAAAATGGATTATTCAAAGGGAAAGAAAATAATAATATGATAAATCGTTTCTGCCCATCTAACAGCACTCAACTCATTCCCGTGTGAACCACTGAGTGGTTCGATCATATTACAATAAAGCGCTAATTCTGGGTGGGTCAGTGGCTGGAGGACAATAATAAAGGACCAGAGGGACGAGCCATGCGTATTGTGCACTCAGCTTAACCACTGAGCAAAGCTAGGTTAAATAAAAACCCACACAAAGAAAGAAAATACTCCTCTTTTATTGTGCTGGGATTTTAGTGCAAGTATAAAAACAAAAAACAAAAGCATACACTCTTACCGAGCATCCCATGCATAAAGCCGGCTGTCGCTCCACTTCTAGGCCCCCAGCAGGTAGCTCATGGAGGTGCGTTCAACAAAAGAAAGATGAGAGGCGCTGATGTCTGCTCTTTGTACTCCAAGCAACGTTTTTAGAAGGAGCAATTCTGACTTATTGTTAGATAAATACTACATTAGTTGTTACTGCATCCTCACAAACGGTGCTTCTGATTTGAGGCGCAGGAACTCACTACAATGCCTCCTGCAGTAGTGAGAGTGGACACGCCCTCTTTGACATGGCTCCTTAAAGACACAGGATGCCAGCGTGGGGCCACACCGACTGCCCGGAAACACTTTAATTTCGAGTGAAAAGACGCAATCTGCGTCACGTACGCCAATTACGCTTACAAAAATTGAAGAACGATAATATCTCATGATATTTACGTTGGACGCATCACGTGGGGATGTTTCAGAGGAAGCACAAAGCAACATACAATATATACATTTAAAAAAAAAAAACATTCTGTAGAACGTTTGCTGAATCAAAGTATTGTATAATATTGCTTCGTGACTTCTGAAGTTAATATAAGAGTTAACTTGGCTGATCATGCATCACCTTAAAGAGTAAAAAAAAATAGACGTCCTTTAAAAGGAAAGTTTTAAACGGAACAAAGAAGTTAAAAAGCCTTTCCTTCTAAAGATGTCCACGCGCAATGGGGTTCGAAGAAGTAGAGAGATACTAAACCATAAAATGGTTCCCAATGCCTTGATGAGAGTGTATATGCCAGTAGAATAGAAAGTGCAGACCGATTAGGTACATTTAGATTTTACATTGACTACATTTAAGTGGTGAGTGACTGGAAAGCTGCTGTATGAATGCAGCCCGTTTACTAGTGAAAGTGCTCTGATGTCAGAAAAGAAAAATGCCAGACAACTTATGTGATTTTCTTGAATGTCCGAACCCAGATATATTTAAGAATATCCAACTCCGAAAGGCAAATAAAAGAACATGCTGAGAAAGCTTTGATCATAACATCCTCTTCTGATTTTTGAATGCCAGAGATGCCAGAGCAACACACAAAGATGTAGCAATCTAAGAGAAATGCTCTCCTGTCGAAGACATCCTTTTCTAACTTGTACCCGTGACTTTAACACCAACTGCTCACATTTGATCAAAGAATGTTGTGTTTTTGCTGCTGTACCTGGCATTTAACTTTTCTTCTTTGTGTGCAAGGCTCCTGAGAAACCCACCCCCATTCAGCTCTGTTTATGTATTTTACACTTATTGCCTATAAGATCACAGTTAGGAAAAGAGTATATGTTCATGTTGGGTAACAAAATGGGGGCCAGGATCTGCATTACTAAGTTCCTGTCTGAACTAGATTTTGATATGCATGCTGCAGGGGAGACAGATCATCTTACTCTGAACCCATTTAATATCCCCTCTAACTGTATGTCAGCAGCTTGACAGGAGAGCAGTACAGTGTTTGCTTTTTAGAGCATGGTCATGTAAAAAATAACTTAAACTCTGAATGCAGCTTGAGCCTGAACAAAAGGCCACTGCAGTCAAATTCTCATCACAAAGAGCCATATTCTCCCATCAGCTGGTGGGACGCAGCATTCTGGGAACAAAGCCAAAGGGAGGAAATGACTTGTGTGATACTCCCCGTGCACTTCATGAATACATTTTTTTTTTTTTTAAATGGGTTAATGCCTGGATCTTAAGAGCTACATGACTAAAGAGTGTTGGTAGTGACAGACAACAGTGATGAGTCATTCTACGCAGGTACAGTGACCTTTGCCCTCTCACATTTGTCGGCCATTCACACATTCCTTTCTTTGGGGGGTTATTGGGAGCCTTGGAGCACATGGAGCTTTGTGCTCATTTCCATACTAATTGTTGAGGACGGTTTACCAAGGTGAAATACACAAGATCAAACAAAACACCCGGTCACTTCATAAGACCTTTTGTATTGTCAGACAGGCCAGAGTGCAAGAAAGATTTCCTCAATGTAATTAACCTGAGAGATATTCTTAGACAAGGAAGCCAGGAGACAGATTACCTTAAAGGAACATATACTTGTATTTTACTGTAATCCCACAGAGAAGGAAACTCTCTTATATTAACCTTTATTGTACACTGAGTTCTTTTTAAAAGTTTTGCAACACATTGTGTTGCAAAATTCCCTTTTACTGTAGGGTCTTAGCTGTGGTTGTTACCACAAATATTTAGTGATGTCAGCAAAGAGCCATTTCACTCTATAAATGTAGATAGGTATTACCTAACATCAGACCATACATCACACAGCAGATTTAATTATTTTACTTTTACAAAGCACGTTTAAGGTTTTGACAGTGTTAAAATAAATAGTTTTCTGATGTCCATATTTTCATGTTTTCTAACTGATCTCACAGAGAAGAAGACATATGGTGCTTTGGCGTATATGAGTGAAAGACCATAAAGTTCTATAATAACATATTAACATATATAATAACAAAAATATTTTGTTAATTAAAACCTTTGAAATAGCTATAGCTGTCAGATCTGCATTTGCATGATCCACCATTATTTTGCCCTGATTTTAGACTCACCAGTCAAGACGAGTTAGATGCGCCGCTAACGTGCTCTGAAGCGTTCCAACAAACGCAGTCAGAATTAGGACGCATTAAGTGGATCTCATGAGGAGACACTGAACTGAAATGTAAAAATGTGACAGATTTGTTGAAGTGAAGCCGCCTCTGTTTCTCTTTCTGTGGGTGAATGTGCGTGAGCAGTCGATTTCTGTCTCTCACAGAAGGTGTACAATAGTTATGAAAGTGTTGTGTTTGGATAATTGCCATGATTTTTACTTTTAGAATAGAGATGTTAAAAATATCATAAAGGAAATGCAACATTTACTCTTTAAGACTGAACTTTAGTGTTTACCGTAGGGTTACAATATCGCCACGAATTACAACCCCAAATCAAAAATCATTAAAAATGTTGTGTAAAATAAAGAAAAAAGGAATGCAGTGTTTTACAAATGTCATGAGCCAATCTTAGAAACAGAGCATAGCAATCATCAAATAAATGTGAGACATTTTACAGTTGATGAAAATATTAGCTTGTCTTAAATTTAATGGCAGAAACATAAAAAAGTTGGGACAGAGACACGTTTAACACTGTGTCCTCCATACTTTTAACAACAGTCCTTAACTCTACTTTTGACAACAGTCTCCTCAGTTCCCAGAATAATTCCCAGAACTAGGGAGACCGGTTACTTGACCTTTGGGAGAGGAACGTTTTTCCATTCTTGTCTGATAAAACATTTAGCTGCTCAACAGTCCTGAGTCTTCTTTGTCTGGACTGCAATGGGCCAGTCCAGCTGCCAGACTCTTCTACTTTGAAGCCACGCTGTTGTTATACAGTAGGTGCAGTATGCAGTTTGGCATCACCCTGCTGACATGCAGTCTCTACCCTGAATAACAAAAGATCTGGATGAGAGCACCTCGTGCTCTAAAACCTGACTATACTTTTCAGAATTGATGGTGCTTTCCAGATGTGCGAGTTGTAAGAGTCAAAGTCTTCACAATTTTGCTTTAAGGAAAACTATTCAAAAACTGTGCCAAAATTTGAAGACACCGCTCTCCTCAGATTGCTAAACCTCTTCCCATTTTTCTTCTGAGACTCTGCCTTTCAAACTGCTATTTTAATTTAAAATCATGTCAACAATCTAATTCACCTAATTAGTGTTTCTGTGTTTCCAGCCTTTCGCTGCCCCTATCCCAACTTTTAGAGACATGCTGCCTCGATCAAATTCAAAATAAGCTCATGTTTTTAATGAAATAGTGTCTATTTCAACTTTTATGGAATGAGTTGTGTTTTCTATGTTGTACTATGAATGAAATACTGAGATTTGCAAATGATTGCATTCTGTTTTTATTAACATTTCAAACAGCATCCCAACTTTTTTTTAGAATTTGAGTTGTACATGGACATGACTGTTCACTTATTTTCACAGAGACTTATTTTCCGAAGAATATTTTTAAATTGAACCTTTCACATCAATGTAATGAATTCAATAACTGAGAAGTAATTCTGTTTGCATCTTGTTCAATAATTCATATGCTGACACCCACTTATGTGAATTTAACAACCTGTCACTTTGATTCATAGCAATATTTTCCTTTTCCTTCTCTTTAAGCGTCTATGATTGGAGCAAATGAAGATGTTCCAACTGCATCTCTCTTTCCACTGACTAGACTTTTGCTTTCCCTCTAAACCTATAAGCATGATCCCTATTTGCTTTGTTTTAAATCAAACTCAAATGCTTCCTGGCCTGAAATAAGGAGATTACTCTGACACCTGTCTCTTACTCCTCTCAATTTTCAGCATGCTTGCACCAGATCTGGCTTTTCTTCAAATTCTTCCCTGGAACTCATGCTCTTATGCGTCCAAGGCACGTCTTTGTAACTCTGTAGCTGAGAGAATCAGGTCATTCCTACACTTTGGGATCAAGTGTCAGAAATCACTTTGTCTTTCCCGACCAAGCAAAAAGGTCTACAGAGGACTGAATCTGTGAAATAGTTGTCTGCACTGACTGATAGGGCCTGTTTTGTTCAACATCAATGTTTATACAACATTTCTAAGGCTCTAGTAATCCTCTCATGTCAGGATTATAAACCTCCCGACTAAATATTTGCTAATTAATTAATTATTCTACATACTATTCAATCATTTTCAAAAACATTCTGATGATTCATGAAAAAAAGTAATCAGAATATAGAATAATTTATTTCAGAGTGCTACAATGAATAGATCCATGCTGTTTACTTGATTGCGGACTGTGTGCATGTTCTCATTGGAAACCAATAGACTATCCTAGTTTCTTGACTTTGGGCATGTCCCATGCAACTTTTGTAAATAATAAGCATGTTCAAGAATGTTGTAACAAACATAACATATTGCACTTAATCATTTTGTCCACTAAGCATAAAACACAGTTTCAGAAATCATTTATATTTGCCTTGCTTCACAGTAATATGTTGAACACACATCATGTGACAATCCCTGGTGATGCCTTTCACACATAAAACTCTGCTGTTTTCCGTCCATAAATAATCCTTTGAAATAATCATAAGATGCACAATTTAGCGGACCTCCTCTTCAGTGAACAAAGTGAGGCTATAAATATACACGATACAAGCTGCCGTTGTCACAAAAGACACATTTTTCTCTTGAAACTCTGAAACAATTAGAGCATCCTGTTTGGTTATAGTTATGAAAATAAATATGACCGGGTTAACCTTTAGGAGACCTCTGCATGTTTCATTAATATTCTTTTTTATCTTAGTAACCTGATGAAGGTAAGTTACTGTTGTCTTACTCTGACAGCTTTGATTAGCATATATATTTTTATGTGGTTTTAATGTAAACATATTTGAACAGAGATTTGTGCATTTGTCATTTTCTGCAAATATGATAAAGAGCAAACAGATGCACATGATGAAAGCTGTATATCTATTGACATGAGCACCAGCGCACAATCAACATCCTCAGACTACTATAAAGGTGCCACAATGCTTTAATGTGATTCATAACATTGTCACTAGTGATGTTCGGAAAATGCTGAGCTTGAAGCTGATTGATATAAATACCTGGTAAACAATATGAGACAAGTACATAGAGTAAACACATACTGCAGCTCCAACAACGACTAGGCAGAGTGAGAAAGTCAAAGGCAGCCGAGGGCCACAGTGAGCACGAGTGCCTCTCTCCAAGTCAGACTCCACTCCTCAGAATCAGTTTGTCCTTTGTCAAACATTTATGCCATCAGAGTTGGATTTCCATTGTCCAGTCTTTGGAAGCCGAGTGGTCCATACTGTATATGGATCTAAGGTGGTTGTTTTCAATAAAGCTCTCATGATAAACAATAATACAGTATTTCTTTTAAAACAAGGACTTTTTTTTTCCACAGAACTCTAAGATCTGTTCTCCCTTGTTCACATGGTTGTTGATTCAAATAAATTTACCAAAGCAATGCGTACAATCGCTCAAATGATTGTCTTTCCATGAAACACAGAATACATTGATTAACCAACCATACGCTCTAAACACAGTCATACAGACACACTCTTCACAGAGGAAAAAGCGCTATTAAAGATGCCTGCAATGCTTTATATTGAGCAACAACTCTGTCAGTAAGACAGAACAAGAGTTGAAAATAAAAGAGCAAAATACAAACAAACCAACAACAACAAAATCAAAGACTCGTCCTCAGGGTCCTGTTGTTATTGAAAGGAGGGCTGTGTGTCAAACAAAAGAGGAGAAGCCTGCGGTAGGTGCCTGAGCGGAACAGCCCAGGCTGCTGGGGGGCCGATAAAGGGTACTGTGCTGGCTGGGGGGTTCAGATGACAGCAGTGAGGGGGTGGGAGTCCGGCTTCCCTTAGGCCTGAACAGAGTTCCCTGGCCCTGGCCCTGGCCCTGGCACTGTGGCTGTGGGGATGGGGCGCTTTGGGGGACGAGAGGGGGCAGAGGGGGCACAGGTGGCGGGTGCTGCCGGGACTCTTGTTCCACCAGGGGCTCGGGCTGGGAGTAGCCGTACGCAGGTGGACGAGAGACGCCCTTTGGTTGGCGCCTCCAGGAGTTGTAGTAGGTGGGATCGCTGATGTAGTGGTTGACAAAGGAGTGGGTCTTCTGCCGACTTTGATCCATTTCGTATTCGCTGTCGCTGCCCTGTTAGTCAGCCCCCACAAACAGTTAGAAATCACTTTGACAGTTAAAACACGAAGACAGCAATTTTACCAGACAGATACTACAAAATGTGATGACGGCTACATGTTCATGTTCTCAAATCAAGGCCAATTCTATTTCTAGTATTTTTTATTTAATTGAAAACCCACAAAATACTGAGTCATGGCACAACAGGAAACATCTATTCACAATTCTAAATCTATTAATGCACGATACATTCTATAGGGGATGGTAAGCATTTCTATTGAGAATCTGACACACTGTAGGGGCTCACCCATAGCTTCTTGGAGTACATATATGATAAGTGTACACAAGAGCGTCCTAGAATTGGACAGAGATAATGTTTATGGGATTAGTTAGCTTTTTTGTAATATTAAGCCATCAGTCTTGTAAGTTACAGATGCTTGTGTGGGTGAAACCTCCTGCTGTTCCACTGCATTATACTTGCTGAGAAACACAAACAGTTAAAAAAAAAAAAGGCAGCAAATTACTCTCAGAGAGACAACATTAAACATGTGGCACAATTGTGTGCTTGACAACCACTTCCTCATCCACGGCTCCATTGAGGTACTCCAGCTAAGCAGATGTTCTAGCACCATTTATTTGAACAAGTGGCAGGTAAACATTTGGAGGCTACGCAGAAGAAAAGGATAACACACAGTTTTGTCTCCAGGGAGCACTCTGTTTGTTCAAACCAGCTTGAACAATGTTTTCACTGTGCAGGTACTAGATAAATTCATCAGGGAGAACCCTACACAGGTGTGGGAAGACAGCTATTCGGAATCTAAAAGAATCAGCTTCTTTGCTTAATCTATCCCTTAACCTAAAACCTCTTGATCTTACACATTCCACGCATGAAGCAATAAGCTAAAACCCTCTAGATAAAGAAATTATTTCATGTTTTACAAACGTCAATTAGTTTTAACGTCATTCCAGCATACATGAAATATGAGAAATAGCTTTATGTTATTAATCAACAGAAATGCTGTCTCATAATTAGACAGCTGTCTAGTTTCTACATCCAGCACAGCAGTGATTATGACAAAAAAGGAGGCTCTCAAAAGAAAGTATATGTGAAAAAAGTAAAAGAAAGTGGTGGAATAAGACTATTTTTGTTTTTGTTTGTTGGAAAAAGCTACAGCTTTACTTGAGAGGATTTAGTCACTTTGATCAATTCAAACAGTTAAATTCTACTTTTTCTAATTAAGTCCATTGCCTATTCTAGACAGGGATTGGGCATAAGCCAAAGTCACTGCTTACCTGAGAATCAGATATCTCAGATGGTTTTTCAGTCAGACTGCTGCTCTCTGCTGGGATCAGGTCATTATATTTAGTGCTGACGTCTTCATCTGAATAGTGTAGACTTCCGGGACTGGGTCTTGGAGGAGACCTGAACGAGCCAAGAAAAGCAGATAGAGAAGATTTTGCGGGAGTTAAAGCCAGAGAGATATCTAAAAAGCTAAAGAAAGGCGTGTTTTGATCATGGATACGTTTCTCTGTAGACACTCAAACAGCTTTTCTGGGGCTCTCACATTTTGGTGAGCACATATGAGCACCCTCATTAGTTATGAAATAAAAAATTCTGTCTAAATTCTGAGAAGTGCAGAATGATCAAAAGAAATCCCAAAATCCCGGCTGAAAAATCAGGAAGCCACTGATAAATAACAGAGTGAAGAGAATGTAATTGGTCACATTCTTTTACTATGTCCCTCTAATCGGGCTCAGTTGAGAGCGGACAGGAGGCAAGTTAAACTCACCTCAATCACTGTGAAATGCACAAAATTAAAAAAGTAAAAATATAAGAACTCTTTGTGATGACAAGTGCTAAATGACTGTGCAGAATGAGTCCATGAGAGATTTAGAATTGCTTTAGAAAAGCTGGGCAACTAAGCTCAACAAAAAGTTTTTATGTGAGTAATATGACCCCGTAGCTCTTTTGGCTTCTGTGATTAAGTGCATGAAGTGAAGCAGGGAAAACATTTGTGCAGAAACTAATTGTTTCTATTTTTTGAGGTAATGACTGCCGCTGTGTTCAAGGTCTGCTGAGGCTGAATTGGATGGCCTAAATAGGATTGCTACGTTCACATCACTGAGCTACATGACTGGACGTAATACGGGACTAAGGCTAATGCAGCATTAAGAAGAGAGTTTGCTTAGTTGGTTTCAGAATAAGAAAAAAGAAAAAAAAAAGAAAGAATGCTATAAAGTAGGAATGGCACAAAAGTAAATGTTGAAATGATCTGAAATGGAAAACATTGTGTGGGGGCAGAGCAGACAAGCATAAAGCGCTGTGATGTCAAGTTTAATATTAAGGCATAAAGCAGACAACCTTGACAACTTGCGGAATAAAAATACGTACAGGCAAGAGACAAATCAGTGAAAAAGTAAGGGGAAGCTTAGAAGACACAACGGGACAACGGCCATAATAGAGTTGACACAATAAGTGCATATTTCCTTTCAGTTAAAGGGGATAATGTGAAAGCGGGGACTTAAGAAAAAAAAAAGACTTTCAGACAAGGTTGAGTCAGACATTAAAAGGATGTGGCCAATGAGAGTGTAGAGGGGGAGGGGCAATAGATCTTGAGCTTTGAATTATTTAGGAGCACTGTATTCTCCATCTTGCCTTATCTGTCTAATTTATCTTTCTCTCCCTCATCCTTTCAAACATCCCACAGGGAGCCGTCCCACACTTCCTCCTTCATTAGCAAACAGTGCGGAACCAGATTTGACTTCTTCAAAGAGGGAGAACTACTCAAGGCCCTTTGATCCCCAACTTGGGCTTCTTGGTCAAGGAGAGCATAGCAGATTAACCCGCCTTTTAGTGCACCCCCAGCACATTCCATGATAATGTGCAGAGTAATGTGCAAAAAGAAAAAAAACAACAAAAAAAACTCTTTTTTTGATGCAGACTCTGAACCTGCGACTCAACCAATTGATCATCCATTTGGTCATGACCCAAGTTTTCCTTGTTGCAGAGTTTGTGAAATTTTTCTTATCTAATATTTAACCAAACATTTCAAAATAACCAGTCCACCAAAGTCCTTCTGACTGCACTTTACGTTGCAGCTCTCACTATGCTGCAATCCAGGCTCAAGGCCAAAGAAAAACCAGCCAACTCTGACCCATAAGCTCTCTTTGTCTAAAGCGGAGATGAACAAACAAAGAGCGCAGGCAGACACTCATGAATGCTAATCAGCTGGTATTGTGCTATCCCCTCTTATAGATTGTTGCTTCCACAAACTCTGAATATAAACAAGGTGAGGGGAAGGAGGCTCAAATCAGCAGCTGGGCTTCTCAAGACTCAGTTTGCTCTCTCAAGACTAACGAAACACAATGCTGCATTTGTAATTCTTGTCAGTCTTATAACTAAGACACTGAACATGAGGAGGATACAGACAAAGTAGTTAACAATTTCTATAAAAAAATGGAAGACCAGAAATGAATGCAATGGTCAGCTAAGTATCCCAACAGTCAGCACCACTGATGGCATGTCTGTGGTGAAGCTAACTCACCGAGTGTAGATGCCGTTTTTGCGGCAGAATGAATTTTTAACAGAGAGACGTCTGTTGTTAAGCTCCAGGGCTGGGAAGCGTCCCTCATCCAGGCGCACCATCTCTCCATGTGTCAGAGGCATCGCAGTGCAGTTGGAGTGGTTACCTGCACAGAGATAGGAAGACAACACTGTGTGGGCCGTGGACTGAAATGGAGGATTTCTGATCTTCAAGCAATTCTAAAATCAATTTCAAGTTTAAATATTCAACACATTCACCCTAAAAAGAAGTGGCCCCCGTCGTGGTCTATGGCTCTTTATCATGTTCTCTGTGTCTTTGTTGTTTTGTCCTTGTCACTTGGATTTTCAGGTTCTAGTTGACCTTATTTCTTTATTTTGAAATTGGCAGTTCTAGCTTTACTTCCTGCTCCCTTGTGTATATTGTTTAGTTTTGATTCCTGTCCTTGTTTCGAACCGGAGTTAAGTTACTGAACGTCACTCATCTGTTATGCGTCAAACCAAGTTCACATGACACTGTTTCTTGTGTTCAGGAATTCTGAAGTAGATCACACTACATTTGTGACAGATTTTTTTGTTTATTTTTGTTTACTTGTCTCACTGATCTCTATCAAGGAGCTCCAGCCATCAGGCAGACAGGTATCTCATCATTAAAGACATCTTTAATTACAATTTACACAATACAAGTAGCTCTTGAGATTTAACATTATTGGTCTTGGTCATGACCCAAGTCCCTCCTCAAGTTTCTCTTGCTGCAGAGTTTGTGAAATTGCTCTTAATCTAACATTTACCTAACTGTTACCATAGAACCAGCCCACTATTTTATCTTATTCAATTCTTATTTGATTCAAAACTATTTTATTCAAGTTGTTGATGATAAGAAACTACCAGTTTCTCTCAATGGCTTTCTCTTGTGTCTGCCATTGTTATTGCATGTTGGAAACACCAAAGGCGATTCTGATTCTGTTGAGTTTCCCGAGCAACTATACTTTCTTCACTGTGCTCTTGGTTGGTTATCTAACCAAGTTTGTTGGTTATTGTTTTTTCCCAGGTTTCACCCGGTCGTGTCTGGTTGGCCGTATCTCCTCGCTGACAGCTAATTCAACACTCCTCTCACTTCAACTCCTTAAAAATATCAAACACACTAGGAACTCAGTTGTGGGATGTCTTCACAAGCCTAATAAATCACATCTTTGAAGCAGCACTTTTACTTTGGTTAATAAACTTTTATATTTTCCTCATCTGTCTGCCTCCCACCTGTGAGCCTGCAATCAGGTGCTCCACCACTACACACTGTGTGACAGTCCCTCAACGTCTATTAAAAAAAATATGGATCCACAGGCTTGAAGATAACTTACACACAACATTGCTGTTTTTTTTTTTCCTGACCAGCAGATACAGCAGTCATTTAATTTATTACATCTCTCTTTGATTCCACCTTCAAAAGAAGCCAAAATGTTTCCCTTTGACTGTATCACTGCACCATCATCAGTAAGTGGGTTGGGACAAATCAGAGCCGGCGGTTTGAAAATTTGGGAGGGGTAGAAATGTAATAAGAAGCCCTCTGCAAACACAGTCCTCTTTTCTGTTCTGGTCTCACTCAACCATGATTATCACCCCTGCTAAGTACCATCACGGTAATACTAGCTAAGCTTAAAGAATGCTTAAATCTTCCTCCTTCCTATCTCACTACTGTGTTCATATCCACGACTGTCATCATGCTGCTGGATGACAAGACCAAGTAAAAAAATAAGCCCCAGACGCTCTTCATGTTACAGGTACTTACTAACCACAGCTAATTAACAATAACAATAAAAAGTCCACAAAGGCTGATAAACTTGCTAATCTGTGATAAATGAGTTTCTAGGAGGAGTGGCTTCAAGTGCGATAACTGACAATCTTGCAAATTGCCCCCTTGACACAGTTATATAGGAGCCACTTGCGTTGTCATTATATAATTACTCTCAGTGTAATTAATGACCCCGGCATTAAACCCCTGCCAAGTCGTTTGTCCTGCTATTGATCCTCGCTGCAGTTCAACTCAGACTATAATATTTGTCTATTGTCAGCTGCTTTACCAATAACCTTTACTCTCATCCCTCCCCTGTCAGCCAGACAATGTAGGGAAATCGAGATCATTTGTTTAATTGTGTGAGCCTTTGCACTCCCATTCTACGAAATAGACTTTAGATGCACAATCATTCAAATTTAATTCTCTGCAGACTTGCGCGAGAGGAAGACAAATTCCACTCAATAGCTTCTCTTGCACAAATACACTGAGTGTGATCTTATCGGCATTTGGCAGTCAGTCGTGTTTCCTACCTGAGTCTGCTTTTTTGGTGTATTTCTTACTTTGGCCCCGGATTATAAGGATGAAAACAAGGAGGAGGATGAAGATGAGTCCAACCAAAGCAATAACAACCAAGAACCACCACTCCTCATAGAAGGGAGACACTTTCTGAGCTGAAAACATAAAAAAAATGAGAGGGTATTAATAGCTGAATATGATGCATGTTTTACAGTTAACACAAAGTTGCACAAAAATCTTAATCTGGAAACAAAAATGAACCTGATATGGAGGGAGAGGGAGCGCTGGGGGAGCCGTAGCCATAATCGTTGACGGCAATTACTCGAAAGTCGTAGGTGACGCCTTCTCTTAGCATGTCCAGATTAAGTGTGTAGGATGTCACTTCTTTGGGAATGTCTTTGATAAGAATATCCCACAATCCTTCATCTGAGTGAAAAAAAATACAAAATGTAAACAAAAGAATGCTGTATGTTGCACAGACTCTGAGGTGTAGAAACTCAGGAACCTGGAGCTCACCAGAAGGTCTGGCCTCGATGACATAGCGGGTGATGGGTGCTCGGCCTTGATCACCACTTGTCCAATGCAGTGTAAGGGCAGTGCCGTATCGAGAAATAAAGGGTTCCCCAGGGGGGCCTGGGGCTCCTTAGGATGAGAAAAAGGGTGGATGATTTGAAAAAAATTGTACAAAGCCTGGCTAAAGATAATACTGACTTAAGAGAAACAGAGGATCTTTTGAGGATCCCACCTTCTCCAGGCCCAGTAGTGATGTTAGCCTCCACCTCGGGGCCATAAGTGAGTGTTTTAGCCCGAATGCGATAGTTATAGGTGACGCCATCAGCAAGGTCTTTGATCTTCATCCACAGAGGAGCGCTGCCCTTCACATCTACAGTCACTATCTTACTGACACCTGGAGTGCGAGGAGAGGAGTCTGTGCAGGAAACACTAAGACTCTAGATACTGCTTTCTACAAGCAACAAATAGCCAAGCATTGTGCATGAGAATGGACACAGTCACAAGACCAGACACAGACATGATGGCACATAAAACACAACATGTTTTCTACCTCAGCAGCCTTTTAGTTGTCAAGATAAAAATATACCAAATGATATTTAATGTGTTTGCTGCTCTGTTATTTTGCACAGTGTCTGTTAACAAATAGCCAAGGGACCACAGCAGCCTCAGATCAGCATTCCACCTCTGCTCCCAATTACTTGACAATCTGGTCAACGCAACAACACTTAGCCAGCTATTAACCATGTTTCTCTCAGTGAGAGTGGAAGCTGCGCAAAGTCTCACAAGAGCATTCCAGCATAGTTTATCAGCCTTGCCATATATGCTACTGCAGGGCCTATACACATCTGTAACAAATTAGAGCACAAGCTTAAGCAGCGTGAGTTAAAAAAGAATAAAGTTAAGAGGCTAGAGGTTATAAATCACTCTCTGAGAAAGCCAGCTGCGGAATGTCAAGAGACAGCAGAGGAGTTAGGCTCCAGGCATGGTTTCTCACCGTCGACTGGAGTGCAGGGCTCATACACCAGGCGGTAGCCTTCAATGATACCATTGGCCTGTTTGGGCTCTCCCCAGGACACATTGACCGAAGTGGTGGTCAGCTCACTGAAGTGGATGTAGCTGGGAGCACTTGGCGCTTTTGGTGAAGAAAAGGGGAGAAGGTGTGATGACATTTTTATGATGATTTTTTTCTCAGTATTGAGACAAAACGCTAAATACTGAAGCCACACATATGCAAAATGCCACGCATCGACCTGAATATGTCACCTGGTGCTTGATACTGTTTTGAAAGAATATTACTTTTAACATTCGTGAAAATGTAATTCATATAATATATAATAGCTTACATCAAAAAGAAAAGGAAGTCGCCTATGTTTGCTCCAAGCTCTAAAGAGCAGCACCCAGCAGAGATAATCGTTTGAGATTTTCATAAAGAAGGAACTGCTTTTGTGCTTAATTACACAGACCAGGAATACTGTGAAAAATAACATTCTATGTTTTATTAGTAATTGTTCATTACCAAATCATGAAAAAACTAAAATAGTTTGTGAATGTCAAATGCAAACTAATAGATTTGATTAAAAGAAAGAAAGATATTGCATAACAGTTTGTAAAAAGAGGTCTGTAACCTGTCAAATAAACACAAAACTTTACAAAATCACTGTATGACCTTGAACAAGAGCTACAAGAAATCTGCCAACTGATCCAACCCAGATACAGCTAAGTGTCAGGATTTAGCTACAATTCTGTTTTAAAATTCCAAAAGCTTGTGTTGGCTCACTTCCCAGTACCATGTGGTGCAGAGAGCCAAAATTCCTGCTTGTGTTTTTAAGTTTTCAATACTTCGTACCCTTTGCCAAAGTCATAGCCATCAAGGGGGCAGATGAAAATAGAGACTTACTTATATTGTAAACCATTTTGTGCTGAAACCACAGAAGAGGAACTCTCACTAGCTTGTGAACACAGACATCTTTGTGCAGTCAAGGCAAAAAAAAGACTAATCTACGTGTCTGTTGCAGTTTGTATTCACCGCTCCTCCACTGTAGTTAGCTTCCACCTCCTGCCTTATCGTGAAGAAGGTGCCAAAAAACCCTCTGATATCTAATGCTACATCTTAAGCGATGAAACAAAATTCTCAAAAATGCTCAATGTCTTGTCAAATCTAAGGAACAGGCCTTCCTTTGTTAGTCTTTAAACTAAAGTGATGATTGCAGTTTACTTTGCAGTTTTGTGGTGATTTAAGACCAAAGCACTTATCAATTATTCTTCTGTTGGTATACATTTCGTAAATGAAAGGGAGATTGACCATTGTCATGCCCTCGTCTTTACAAACACTTGAGAACCATAAATATTGTGAGCAAAAAATTAGAGGGAGTATTATTGAGTTGGTGAGAGAAGGAAGCAGATTGCTGTACACATAGCCAGGAGTACATGAATGAGAAAAGCTATGTGGTCTTGGCAGAAGCTTTAGCTACATGATAAATGCCACTGGTCTTTTGTAGAAACTTTGGATTTTGCACCTGCTTGCTGAGTGCGCCCTCTGGTGGGCAGGGAGCGGGGCCCATCCCCTGCAGCATTGAAAGCTGCCACACTGATCATGTAGGTGGTGTAGCCTGTCAGGTTTTTAAGCTTCACCCCGAGCTCTGGCAGGAACAGAGTGCGCAGGCGCTCGGTCTCATTTTGGAGCTGAAATTCCCAGAAATAGATCTATAAAAAGAATAAAAAAAAGATCTGGATGCAGAATTCAAGCTGTTTTCAGAGAAATTGTACACATATGAAAGACATAATGTAAGTTTTGTTCAGATTTTTGTCATGACTAAACAAGATGCATCATTGATACCTTGTAACCCTGTATGTCTCCATTCTGAGCATCCAAAGGAGGTGGGTCCCATGTAACATCCAGCTGAGTGGCTGTTGAAGACTGGATCACCACATTTTGGGGAGGGGCTGTTGGTACTACAATCATATAGAATTTGAAAAATAAAACTTAATTGTTAAACACCTAAGAAATAAAGATTTAGGGTAAGTAGACTAATATGCTGCTAAGTGATAGAATAAACATACCCGCTTCTCCCACAAATACTTCCTGCGGTGTGCTGCTAGGACCCTCCCCTACAGCGTTATAAATACTGAGACGAATCTCATAACGCTTGTGTTTACTCAAATCTGCAAGGAGAGAACGCATTGCTGCATTGTAATAGAAGAGTCACAGTAAAAAAGCAAAAAGAAATGACTCCAGACAGACAAGAGAGTCCCGGTGGTGCCCTTTGCACGAAAACATTGCAAACTGGACAGAAAAGATGGAAGGTTATAGTTGTAATGTAAACTGATGAAAAGATGGGGACACATGGGAAGATGATTAAAGGATTAAAAATGAAGGAAACATACTTGAGCAATGACAGGGAATCTCGTAGAGATAGTCATATACACACAATGAAATATGGTGGCAACAGCTGAGTGGGAGGATGGAGCGCAATCTTGCGGTAAGTTATTATACAAATGCCTTACTTTGTGAAAATAAAATGCAGCACATGATATGCAAACAGACGGAGAGGGATAAAGGCGAGGCGCAAAGAGCGACTTTAGACTTACTGTCCAGTTCGTACTGCGTTAGAGAGGATTCACTCAAGTTTTTGATGCTGTAAGGAGCTGGAGTTGGGATAGAGCATGGTTCATAGAATTGAAAATAATGGCAATATTAAGATTTTCTTTCCTTTTTTTTTGGAAAAAAAAACACACACAAACAATAAATGGTAGGGAAGTAAGCATGTTTAAAATAACAAGTAGCAGCAATACAAGGTCAAGCTGTTAAACAGTTAACTCACCTGTGAGGTCAACCCAGTTTGCAGAGGGACTATTTACTGTACGGACAGAGAAGCTGCGTAGTCTGTCATAGTGTAACTCACGATATCGGACCCTGAACCCCAACAAAACTCCATTTATGTGATCCTCAGTGGGAGGCTGGGGGAGACAAGCACTACTTATTGTCCACTATTTAACAAAAATCTGCAACAATCAACTATTTTTTGCCAACAACACCACATTCAACAGTCCTCCATTTACAAAACACAGCGCCAAGTCACTCAGCAGTATACCTGCCAACGGACCAGTACAGATGTGGTGGTGTGAGGTGTAACAGACAGTATTATCGGAGCTTTGTCTGGAGCTAGAAAAGAAGAAAAAATGGTGTTAGCACACTAACATAGCTGTGGAAAGGGATATGCAATTCAAACAGATAGAGAACAGCTTCAGAGCAAACATGCACACTGTTGACATAAAGTATTCAGAGTAAATTCAAAGTCTGACCATGAATGTAAAAGCGTGGGCTCTCGGACAAAGTCAAACATCAAAGATATCGGATCTGAGTTCCGTGGTGATGTGTTTAATCCAGGACTATTTACAGCTGTCGTGATTTCTTACCATCCTGTAATGTAGTGATGGCCTCACTCTCCCCACTGTACTCGCTGTCTCCAATATCATTGGTGGCTTTGACACGGAACTGGTAAGAGGTGAATGGTTTTAACCTTTAAAGGAGGAGAAACAGTGTTTATAAGTGTGTGCTTGAATGTTACATGTTTATAAAAAACTCAGGGAGACGACCTTGCAAGTACCTGTCTACTATGTAGGAGTGTGTCTCGTGGCTGACTGACGCAGAGTGGACAGTCCAGTTTCTGTCTGGCAGCTCTTTGTACTGAACTGTATAGTAACGAACTGGAGACAGGCCATCGCTGCCTGGTTCCCATGACAACAGCACTCTGCGAGCCTGGACCTCTTCTTGAGGCACTGTGGGTCGGCTCGTGGGTTGGGGTCGAGCTGAAGGGCACAAACACACGTTACCTCTTCAGCTCAATATTTAGAGGTGAATAATTTAAAAAAAAGAACTTTGAGCTGCAGCATTTTACACTCACCTCTCTTTTCAGTTGTAACAACCAGAGCCTCAGCAGCCTCCCCCCAACCTTTTCGTGTTTGAGCGGTGAGTCGGAATACATAAACCATTTCTGGTTTCAGTCCAGTTGCTGTGTACTGCCGTGCGCTGGGGCTAAGCACATCTACAGTGGCGGCATTGCTATTTGAAGAGTTTCTTCTGTATGTGATCTGATATGCTACAAAGATCAAGTCACAAAAAAAGACATAAATAAATACAATGAATCAGCAAATGTGATTTAGTAAAACATGAAATCAAAGCATTCTGTTTAAATCAAAGCGTAAGATGTTTGCCACAGCTTTTTTCATTTGAGCTGAGTAGATATTTTCTTTTTGAATCTCCCTTAGTTAATCATCCGCTAACTTTAATCTTCTTTTGCTCATTTTCTTCCTTATTTTTCTTTTTCTATATATCGCACATCCATTATATGGATCGCTTTTTAATTCCATTGCTCTTGAAATGTGCTACTGAATAAGTTTCCACTGCTTCTTCTAGGTCATTTAATGTAAACTCACCCAGTATAATGCCATTGGGCTGTGCGGGAGGTTGCCAGATGAGCCTGACTGAGGTGGTTCTGACTTCAGGGAACAAGATGCCAACTGGAGGCCCTGGTACTATTACATATAAATGAACAAACATGCATTTTTAAAAAACTACTTATCAAAATAATATGAGAAAAACGCTGCAAGCAAGACATTTGTTGATACAAATTAAGGAGCAGATGAAAATATTTCAAAATGATTACATATTTTAACCAATAACAGCATGGTTGGACTGTATAATAAATGTTTACCATCATCCAAGGTCCTCTCCAGAATGGGTGGCGAGCTGCTTCTTCCATCTCCTATACGTGTAAATGCCAGGACTTGGATTTCATAAAGGACGTATTTGCCAAGGCCGCTCAGCTGCACACTGTGGCTAGTGTTGCCCTCGACCATCCAGAAGTTTGGAGCTGTGTCTGAGTCTTTCTCCTTATACACAACCTGAAAGAAGAAGGGGACTTTATACAGCATAAGAACTATAAAAAATTCGATTTGGCAGCACAGTGATGCATGAATGGGTGAATGTGATTCTGGAATACGGATCGCTTTAGAGCTGTGACCTTATAGCCCAGAATAAGTCCATTGCGGTCAGCCTCTTGGACCTCTCCCCATCGCACGAGGATGCTGCTGGAGGTGGTGGCGAAAGCTGACACATTGGTGGGACCGCTGGAGGGTACTGCAGCAGGAGATTAATAATCATCAGAGCACTGAATACTTGTGGGATTTCATATTAGTATAAAAATCCATGATCCCCTCCTCACCAGACTCCCTGGTCCTGCCATGGACAGCCTGGCTCCACGGTCCAGAGCCAATACCATTGATGGCCTGAACCCTGACCTCATACTCGGTCCACTCTTCCAAGTCCTCTATAGTGAACTCTCTCTCCAACCGGTCCATGATGGTGTGAGAAAGAACTCCCCCTTTGGTTCCCGCTTTGGAGTAATGGATGCGGTAGCCAACGAGATCTAGATTGCCGTTGTACTCCCACTCTGGAAGAGGCTAATATAATTTTTTGGCTGTTTTATTTCCCACATTCCAGCAATACTTATATTAATTATATCATAATCATGAGACTGCATAATGAAGCAATAACGTAAGAGGGGCTGTGCCTTACACTGATTGAACAACATTTAATAGACATTGACATAAAGTGTGAGAACAGGTTAGAACACAGTGTTGTATGAACAATTTCTGACTTTTTTCCCTCTCTTTTAATGTACAACTAGTCACATAATCCCACAATGTAGTATTTGTCTTTCACCAGGTCCTATCAGACACAGTTCTCAAAAGAGCAATTGAAGGCATGAGGGGATATTTTATTAATTTTCTTCAAATATCAAAACTGTTTACAATCATATTAAATCTAACTGAGTAAGGATAAAACCATAGAGTCATTCTTATCTATTCTCTTTATATCAAACAATTACTTTTTCTTATAACTGCTTAATAACTAATTAATAGCATATATTGATCTTGCTTTAATTAAAATACTAGTTTTCTTGAAACTAGCACCTTGATTCTCTCTAGAACTTTAATGCAACAGCCACAAAAAGGCCACACAACTTTTATAACAGTTTAATATCCAGCTTTTAGGGCAGGCCACAATCTTTGAGCTATGTCATCAATTTGTATAGTAATATCACACTGCTGACACCTCTGTGTTTTTTAAATCTAGGTCTATCCTCTCTTTTTCTAATCTTCCAAGAGCTACATTCAATATCACAAGCCTCCACGACTCACTGCTCAGGCACTGGCACACAGATGATAATAGACAGACGTAGGAAAGCATACACTGGCCAAATGCTGACGCAGAAGGCAGCAATGACCAAGGACACAGTATGTCGCCTGGATTCATTTATCATATAAAAGCCCCAAGAGAAAGAAAAAGACAACATTTCACTAAAACAGGGATACTTTTGAGGGAGTTAATTAAAAAACGGCTGTCACTGAGAAAGTCAATATATGTCAAACTCTATATCCAATCATCTAAATCCGATTTTTTACAAAGCTTATAACTCAAGGGCATTCTGCCAATTCATTATTGTCCTGTCATTACTTTGCAGCATGAAAGAGAAGGTTAAAGAAAAATAAGCCATTTAAAATGGCGTATCTGCATACAAAGACGAAGTAGTCTTCTTTCAAAATTCATTAAAAAAATAGTCCACCCCAATCAAATTCAATTCAGCTAACTTCATGTTCTCTGTATCACGACCAGAATCCAGTGCAGAGTGACATCTTACCACCCAGCGAAGCCACAGGCTGGTCTCACTTGCTGTGCGAAGGGTAACGTTTGCAGGGGAAATGTCTGGAGGGGCCTGCAGGGTCTGGATCTTTCTGGAGGGCTGACTGGGAGGACTGGTGCCCACAATGTTTACCTGACGCATCCTGAACCTAAGACAAAAGAAACCGACATATCGTAGGCAACACAGCTAAAGCTGGCTGTCAACGTAACATGACATCTTGTGATGTAAGAAATGATTACATTTTTTTTAGATTAGTTAAGATTAAACTTTAGTGGTGCCCAAAAGGAAAGCCAGTTATTGTAGCAGTGGTTGGTGTGTCTGTAAGTTCACCTGTAAAAAATATAGGGGTTCAGGTCTAAGACCTCCAATGATCTAGCATCAGGTTCATTAGCCAGCTGCTGCACCATCAGCCACTCTTCATTCTCTCCAATTATACCAATCTGAAATACACAAGGAAAAGGCATCGCATAAGTAGCTAAACAAATTAAACAGATGACTAAACCCCAGCATCAATATGAAGACATCTAGAAACCTTAATTAAAACAACACTCGCCTAATTATGTTAAAATAGGATGGTATCTTCTCACCTGAGCTTCCACCTGCCAACGAGAAATAGATGTCTTGCCATCATAACCAGGTTTGAACTGCAGGGTGACAGAGCGTGGGCCGATGTTAGAGACAGCTAAATTGGTAGGAGGACCAGGCAATTCTGTTGAAGAGAAATGACAACAAAAACTCCTAAATCATCACAGCTTTTAGAGTTTTCTGAGTAGAAATAAATAGACTCGGAGCACAAGAAAGCACTTTCTGGTTAAATCTCTGTTTCGGAATTTTGAAATAAATCTCAACTTAGAAGTTCATATTCTTATTTGCCCACTGACCTGGGGGTACACCAGAGGATATGGTGGAGGCAGAAAGCAGTCCCTGTCCTTTGGAAGTCATGGCTGCCACCTGAATAGTGTAAGTAGTGAGGGCAGTGAGCCCCGTAACCTTGTACTCCTGAGTCACGTTGGGCAAATAATGGGTCACCCTTGTATTGGTCCTGTTGAACTCCTCCCAGGAGATCCGATAACCTGAAAAAGGTGGTGAATTCCAAACAGTGCAGTGTTATTCATGATAAACAAAGCTTGGTGACTTAAAGACTGAGCGAAGCAGACATGCCATGATAACACAGATATATTTAGATTTACCTGTGAGAAGTCCATTTTTCTCTTGTGGCTCCTTCCAGCTGACCTTAAGTGAGGTGTCCAAGATGTCAGTGAAACTAAGGTGTCCCACAGCACCAGGGGCTATAAAAATAAAAAAAACAGTTAAGGAACAGAACAACATTCTGGCAAATGATTACCTACAAATACTGCATAATATCTTGCATATTAATACATACTATACTCATGGGTGCGTAAAGACTGAGGAGGACTGCGGGGTCCATCTCCAGGGGTAGTGAAGCATAATACCGAAGTAAAGTATTCGGTGAATTTTTTAAGGCCAGAGATGTATCCAACATGAACACTGTCCTGAAAGTTGGGCCGCACTGTAACCACGGTGACCTCATTTGCACGACTGGGTTCCCATGCCAACAGCTGCAGATTTGTCAAAGAGTTATTGTTGTTATTGTACACATTTTAGACATATATAGATATATACAAGAGTGAGGAAAAAATTAAAAGAATGAAAGCTGTTCAGCACTGACAAGCTAATGACGCACCGATGAAATTGGACTTTCAGCAGAAGTGGTCTGACAATGACATAGCTGCTGCGCTTAATGAGACCTGCCCTTCTGCCACTAACCACTAGAGTGCACCAGTTGACAGAAAGGAGCTGCTCACCTTATATCCCTGGTTGATTCCATTGATAAACTGAGGGCTCGGAGCACTCCAGGTAAAACGCACAGTGGTGGAGTTGACAGCCTCTGCTTGTACATTTCCTGGTGGCACAGTAGGCACTGATCCAGAAGTGGGAGAAAAGCAAGAGACACAAGGAGGGAGAGGGATTAAAGAAGAAAATGGGGAGGGGGCAGCCACACAAGCAAAGGAGGAAAGAGAAAGATGAACAATGATGAGATGGGGGAGGATATCTTGAAATCTACAAGTTGTGCCTGTAGACCAGCCTCATTTGGAGGGTTTGAATCAGGCAGAAGGAACTTGTGTTTAGGTTCATTTCGGAAGGTAAGAATCCATCAGTAAAACGGGGTGTGAGAGCAGTTGCCTCAGGCAGCTTCCAGGTAAACCCTGCAGCAGTTTGTTTGAAGTCTGCATGCCATTCTGATGTAATACCAGAAAACAGATAGGGTCTTCCACATTAATGAAACTGATGGAGCCATATTGGTCCTCATGTCACAGTGGTCCCCTTAACTCTTTTTGAATGCATTTTCTTCTTTCTTCTGCTTATTGAATGCCTTTCTCACTGACGTTATCCATGACAGTGACTTGGATGAGGAAATTATTATTTACATTTTGCAGAGGAGGTGAAATGGAATTAAAATTGTGATGTTTGCCATACCTTCCAAGTCTTATAGGTTTTCTATTTAAACACACTATTCTTGTTCTTCAGAAATGTGGTACATTTGTTTATTTGAGACTTAACCAGATCTGACTGATGTGGATCATTAACTGACTAATTAACTAGGCATCACACAAAGTGTGCTGAAGTTTCCAAGGTTTTAATGATCATGAATGCCAGATAGAATTCATCATTTCTGGGGCATGTGAAGCATTTCATAATCATCTGGCCATGGGAAAGGGAAAAATACATGCCATTCTTTTTCAAACTAAGACACACACAGTGCAGATAGTACAAATTGAATATGCTTATACTGAGAGTTATACAGGAGGGAAAAAAATGAAAGAGCATACCTAGAACAATGATTGTGAAAAGAGGTAAAACATCTGTTACTGAAATTGCACAATAACGCATTTTCATGTTTTTGTGAACTGTGGTGAGTTTAGAGTCAATGCACAAGACTGAGAGTCTGCTTCAAGCAACTACAAGAAATCCTCAATGCAATGGAACATTTATTTTTATGCCTTTTCTTATATCAATGTAAAAAATTTCATACATGCGAAGGACAAAAGTCCATAAAAATATCAATCATAATAGGCAAGGCAAGGCAATTTTATTTATAGAGCACAGTTTGTACACAAGGCAATTCAAAGTGCATTATATTAACTAACAGCACACATGTAAAATTAAATGAGATCAGAAATGTCTGATTCTGCCAGCTAAATAACTGTATCTGAACAGGACGATAAAGTATAACTTCATTCATGTGGTCAGAATGAACATTTTTCTTCCATAAACAATTAAGAATAAAGAACCAAATCAAAGTATTTAAAACGTGGGGGAGGGATGAAGGGTCAGCAAATAAAAAAAAAATATATATTTTTGATCACTTTCGTTAAAACTGTATAATACCATTTTGGTTTTGGTCTATACTTTGTTTAGGTTCTACTTTTATATGAAGTGGAGCAATGTGGATGTAGCTTAAAGAACACAGTGAGGGTTTCCAAGATAAGATCTTTAGACAAAAAAACAAGAATTGTTCTGTAGTACCGCGGCATTCATTCAGAAATTTAACAGAAAAGAAACAGAGAAACTAATGCAGTTTCAATGTGTACGGATCACCTTTTTTGATGTTGCTGAGGTGAAAACTAACAAACAACTCTAAATTGAACCATCACCAACAGATTATCTGGCCAGATTTGGGATATGTAATCACTCCAACATGTTGTGGGTTGGCCCCAGGGCCTCATCGCAGTTGGACGTGTCCACAAAACCTTAAAGGGAGGCGACCAGGATTCATCTTAATCAGATGCCCGAACCACCTCAGCTGACTTCCTTTGATACGGAGGAGCAGCAGCTCTACTTAAAGTTCTCTTCGGACGGTCAAGCTCCTCACCCTATCGAATGCTGATCCAGCCACCCTCCGACAGAAACCAATTTCAGCTGCTTGCATCCGCGATTTCATTCTTTTGGTCACTGCCCAGAGCTTGTGATCATAGGTAAGGGTTGGAAAGAAGTAAATCGAAAGCTTTGCCTTCCGGCTCAGCTCTTTCTTCACCACAACAGACTGGAGCACTACCCTCATTACTGCTGACAAAGCCCCAATCCGTATGTCCATCTCTCCCTCCAACTTTCCATCACTCGTGAACAAGATCCAGATGTACTTAGCTGATCCCTAACTGGAAAGGAGCACTCCAACCTTTTCCGGTTGAGAACTATGGCCTTGGATTTGGAAGAGCTGATTTTTATCCTAGCTGCAAACCGTAGACCATGGAGGCTTCTTTTTGGCACAAACATTAATTAACAGAGGAAAATGTTGCCATCTGCAGACAATCCTTAACTTGAGCTTGGGTTCCACATGTGTACAGTGTTTCAATTTAATCTTGTGTGTTGTTCTCACCTCCTTGCAGAGTCCACTCAGTGACTTTCTGGCTGTAGGTGCCTCTGCCTGCTCCATTGTAGGCTGCCACCTCAATTTCATAGTTGGTCCAGATGATAAGATCCTCCAGGAGGAGGCTGGTCTGGTCTGGGTTGGTGATGTTTTTCATTTGACAGTCGACTGGAAGCCCTGACAGACAGTACCTGTCGGCAAGGGAATAATTGATAGAGGGAGGGAGATACAGAAAGACATGAACAATATATACAGTCAATATTATCAGGGCAGAGATTCTCAGAAAAAAAGAGAGAAGGTAGTAGCAAAAAAAAAACATGCAGAATAGTTATAAAATGACTAAAACACAAGAGAGGACAACAGATAAATGTTGTGGAAGCTATTTAATTAGCACACATTGTTCTGCAGCAGCGAGCAAGAATGAGGTAAAATGGAGACAAGTAGCTGACATAACAGTTAGTATTGCATCTGAATAGGACACCCTGGACAGGCTCCAATCCTTGGGAAAGGAAAAAATAAAAAATAAAAAAATTGGCAGGTTGTCTTGGTCTTCTTACCTGATGATGTAGCCCTGGAGAGGACCATTCTGGTGGCTCTCCGGAGGGGGCTGCCACTGGATCATGATGGACTGATTAGTGCGGCCGCTTGCGATGACTGTCTGAGGGGGTGCGCTGGGCGGCTCCTCAGGGAGAGTTAGTCTGGCGCATCGAGAAAAAAGGAAAAGAGAGGTAAAAGAAGAGACAAAGAGTGAAGTCATGCATTAATTATCAGTAGTTTCTGTGTATTTCCATCCTATTTCATCATAGAAATCAAATCATGATAAAGCCCTTCTTTTGCATTTTTTAGCACACCATAAAGGAAAATTGGGGGTGACTTGGTGGTTGTTTCTTCGCCCAAAATGTAGTCTCAATACGACTGTCCACAGAGGGACAGCGTGCTGTGGCAGGGAAAAGATCAAAGAGGCCTTGGTGAAAATGGAGATGCACAATGGAGGGGACTGTGCAAGAGGGAGAAAGATCTAAAAGAACAAGAAATAGAGATCCAGGAAGTCTTTTCCCTTAAGTCAATTTAAGATGACATCTTGATTTCTTTCCAACATACCGAGGCACCCCTCTGGAGGAGATAAAGCAGAGTGTTTAGGATCAAAGAGGTGTGCCGAAAGAACCCTCAGAAAAGCCTTGCTCTCACTGACACATAGTCACCCTCCTATGGTGCACTCTTGTCTGGGCAGAGGAATTCAGTGAATGGATGTGCTGTGAAAAAGCTGCATGATGTGATGGTGTTGCTTTCAATTTGAAAGACTTCCTTGTTGCAGGTGTAAAAAAAGCCAATGTTGACAAGGACAAGGTAAAACAATAGTGTGTATAAGTGAATCATGATAATATTAGAATGTGTATAGGGTTGGTCTTTATGATTTCCATCAATTATTTGGTCTTACTACTCATAATAATTCACTTAAGAATCTTTGTTGAGTTCTAACCCTTTAAAACCTCTCACTATTTTACCACACATGACGTACCACACAGACAGTTAATATGAAGGACAGAAATTAAGCTTGGTAAGCAGACCCATCAAGTCTTCACAAAGCACAATTTCAGCTCATTCAGAGTTTTATGTTAAAAATGTCCATCCTGAAGCAAGGTCATCTCTCCCTCAATCCCACAGGAGTAACATCCAAAAAGTGGGAGATGCCAAGATGAGACGGGGAACGCTTTATTGTGGTCAGAGTACTCACTAAGTAACAAAGACAGATAAGTGCAGCACCCACCGATCAGTCTCCTTACTGAACTGGCCTCTGCCGACATCGTTGACAGCGCACAGGCGGAACTGGTAAGAACGCGCTGGGATGAGACCGCTGACAGTAACTCCGATAGACTCAGGCTCAATGTTAGCCAGCAGCACCGTCCATGGGGCATCTAAAACAGAGAGAGCATGGGCAAAGTTAGAGCTTTGAGCAACAGCTACTAAATATTTAATAGCCTTGTGAGGACAACGAGATTCTTCCGAAAAATCTCTTAAGCATTGGAAAACTCTAATATAAATTCAGTGTTATTTCTGCCTACTATGGCACAACATTGTTTCATTTTCAGTAATATTGCAGCTACAGATAAAAACAAGTAATCTATTTTGCATGCACTCCCCCTTGAATATCAGACTGCACTTCAATTATCCAAAACTCAGAACTCATCTGCATCCTCAGATTCATTTTCCCTTTAATAAGTTGTCATATTCTCAGTCTAGCCTGAATTTAAATGAGAAACAATTAAACAATTTACCTTATTTGGGTTATTTTCTTTTTTTTTTTTAATCTACCAAAAGAGAAGAGCATTGGAAAGCAACAAAATTTGGTTTATCTGATCGATTGTAAGGAAGCACAGGGGTCAAGAAATTATGGAAAGATGCAACAGCCAATTTAGACAAGAAATCATAAGTGACATAAGCGCAAATTATTGTGTTAAGAAGCAACGTTGCCTTTAAAATTCCTTACAGGGAGCACTACTGATGATATTGTTGCATATGCGAAAACTTACTGTTTTCTGAGACCTCCAGGATGTAGCGGATCAGAGGGCTGTTGCCATCGAAAGCCTGGGCCCATGTCAGATTGATGGCCCTCTTTTCTGTGGTACTCAAAACTGCTACTGGATTCTCTGGAGCATGGGGCAGTTGCCTATAAGTGAAATAGAAAAAGAGAGGTGCCAAAATAACAGTCAAACTTAGAGTCCTGCATAGCAAATATTAGAAGTGTTTGATGGATTAGAGAGGAGAGAGGTGATAAACCACAACAGTGGAGAAAACATCCATCCATCATGTTCTTGTCACACTTAAAAAAGAGAGGAAAAACAATACAGACAGCCAGATAAGACAGAGGGAGATGTGAGGCAAATGTTCAGACCTGACTCGGAGGTGGGCATTGCGGGAGTCATTGCCACCCACTGAGGTCACCCTGCAGGTGTATGTACCAATGTCACCTGACCACGTCTGGGAGATGTGCAGGGTTCCGTCGGGATCCAGACGCAGGCGGGGCGATGAGTTCACGTCAATCATGGAGCCGCTCTTCTCCCATACGTACCTGAAGGCATTTGCATGAGTACGTGAGCACGTTATACACACACAAAAGGGCACACACTTTACACAACACGCTTTACTCTGGAGTGTTGTGACAGTAAATCTGTTTGCCTTATGTCAGTTCATACACCAAACACAGAGACTGCTAACACTGACGGAAAGCCTTGTGAGGCAGAAAACAAAGTGATTTGAATCTGGAAGGCATCTTTATCTGACACACATACAGAACCTATCATCCATGCATATAGACTTTAACATAAGATCATTCATACACATGCACATAGGCATGTACATTCTAGGAGCTCCTGTGATTAATTGCAACTGTTCAGGCTCTCCGGCTAATCTCCTCTGTGTTGCATTTAATTAAAGGCGCTGTCTGAGGTTATTACGCTGTTTACATATTCATCTGTTTACCCCACAATCTGATCAATTTCACAGGCCCACAGGTGACAGGCACTCTAATCACTAGGTTCCAAAGACATAATTTCATTCCCTCTGAGACAGATGCATGTGCATACACTCTATCATGCTCAAGACTGAGTGAGGGGTTAGGGTAGTTCACGAACTAATTCCCCAACCTGACTCCGAGAGCTTCAGAATCTTTTCCAAGAAAGGATAAACATCCGTGCAGATTTCATAAACTAATTAAGTCCATCACTGATACCCTCGCTAGTTTTATAGACTTGAGTTGAATAAAAAATGCTTGATGTGATGTCTGACATTTAATTCAATAATATTTAAAAGAAAAGGGACAAAATTCCAACGGATTACCTTACAGTGACACTAGGATCGTGTGTCACACCACAGGTCATAACAGCCTTTGTCCCTTTGATGACACTCTGGTCTTGAGGCGGCTTGTTGATGCGGGTACGTGCTGTGAAAACATCCGGAGGCTCTTACTCAAAAACTGCATGTTTAAACAGCAGCTTCGACATAAATTTGTGGACATAGGTTTAATTTTTAGCTTTCTGAAACAGGATCAATTGTTTCAACATTTTCAATAGGTGTTCTCAAGGGTTTCAAGGACTGGCATTATTTATTCACACTGAGCACTTGTATCAATCCTATGACTATAGGATGAAAATCTTGACAATGACCCTCAAGATCTGGTTACACTATGTGCTGCCTCTACAAGAAAACATGTCATCGATTACAAATGGATATTTTTCCAAAGGATTTTTTCACCTCATTTTCATAGTTTGCAGTATTTTACTCTTTGGAGTGAGTACATTTTTTTGTTAAGCTTACCCCATACCACTATGTCAGCTGAGGCCTCGTCAATCCCCCTGGAGTTACTGGCCATGCAGGTGTAGGTCCCAGCGTCAGACAGGTGGGTGGGGCTAATGAGCAAGCTGCCTGACTCCAGCAGGGTGAACCTGGGCAGCTGGACTGAGCCACTGGCCAAGACACGTTCACCTGCAGGGAAGGGTGGAAGTGATTGATGATGTGGGAAGGAGGACAGGGGTGAACAGGGAGGAGGTGGTGGGACAATAAAAAGAGAGATTAGGGCATTCGAGAAATGTCATGGAAAACAAACAGAAGGGAAAACAGTGCAGGTAAAGTAAAGAGGCAAAGCTTGTTTGAAGAACATTTATATTCAGAATTTATTTTCTATAGATCTTGTCTGATTTCGGCAAATCAAAATGCAGCATAATAACCACCCCCCAAGAACGTCATGCTGTTAGCCCACGCACCTTTCTGCCAGGTGATGGCTGGCCGCGGAGCTCCCGAGGTCTCACAGTGCATAATAACTGACATGCTGTCAATCACTGCGCTGTCAGAGGGGCCAGCAGTGATGTTGGGAGCAATACCTGAGCAGGATCAGCCACACGCAAACACACACACACACACAATCATGAATACATTAAACAAAATCAGGTGAGACAGAGGTGATAATGAGAGACATAAACAGTTTTCTCCCTAATAAAGCAGACGGCAGCTGAGAGCTTAATAGTCTTGACAAAAGGGGCAGCTGTCAGGTCTCATTCTCACCAGCAGCTCTGAGACTCTGACCAGGTGCCTTCATCTCACTGCTTATTCCCTGATTCAAAAACAGGCAATAATTGCCTGAGCATCCAAGGTGACAAATCTGTCACTGCAAAAAGATACATAGATAGATTGGTGTAGAAGGGAAGACAAAGAGAGAGGGTAAAGAGGATTAGAACTGAGACAAGAAGAAAGGATTTAAGAATAAAAAGGAGGGTAAAGAGAAAGGAAAGCGAGCATGATTAAGTAACAGACCTGTGGTAACTCCAAATTTGAATTCTGAAGGGGACATACTTGTAACAGCTAGGTAGGTGTTTGTCTGGATCTCTCCGCCAAGGTTGCGGGCAAAGCACTGAAACATCCCCGTGTCATCTGGCAGGAGTCCGTTGATCTGGAGACTGCCTCCAACCAACACCCTGTACCTGGGGATCTTCACCGGGCTAATGGGAATGCCGTCTTTATACCACACTATGTCTGGCTGTGGTGTTCCTGCAGAGGGAAGGGAGGATTACTTTGTCACTCTGACCCTCTATTTCTTTTGCACGCTTTCTTGCTCTTTCACTCATGCAGTCGCACACAGACAAATACAAACATCACGGACCTCTTGCCTGACAGGGGATATCCACCACCTTCTCCATTTCTGCAGTGATATGACTTGGTGGTTCTTTTATGAACAGTGGATATTCTGTTTGGAGGATGGAAAAAGCAGTTAGTGCTCCATTATAGCCGTTAAAATTGCACAAAAGTATTTAAAATAATTTCTTTCAGTATGCTGAGGAAATACCATGCAACTCTGTGCATGGTTTGAGTGTAAGCACTGCTTTAATTACCAAGAACATGCAAGTAGGCCCCAGCAGTGACTGAGGGGACACTGCTACTGCGGAGTGACGCCTCACACTCATAGTAGCCGCTATCACTGACTGCAGGAAAACTAATGACCAATCTACGGCCAAAATCTCGGATCCCTGTATTGACCACCGCCCCATTTTTCCTCCAAGTGATATTCATTTTGACGAGGGGTCTAGAGGAGGAAAAAAAGATGAAAAGGAGAAAAAAGGGAGAGCAAAAGACAGAAAACGTGGTTTTAATACAGAGGTGTATTCTGTTTCAAGGTTAGAGAGCATTGCGGGTGAAATGGAATACATCTGTCATTTTGATTAAGTCTTTGAATTGGAGATAATAGTCAGAATTAAGGGCTGGCAATGTGTGAGATAGGGAGAACATAATGAAGCCTTGAATCAAAGGGAAGAATTGAGGAGAGGTACAAAACGAGATAGGTGAAAAACACTTTTCCATCATGTTCAAACAAAAGATTTCAAAACTCATTTAAATCACAAAATATCAAACGTGGAGGTGTGAGAAGGTGGGGGGGCTTTGATAATGTGTGTATTTGCATGTCTTTTCCTTAACACACACTTGTGTGAGTTTGTGAACATTTACCTTGCATTGGCAACGCACTCCATGATAGCTTCGTTTCTCCCCATTGTTACGCTGGTGTTCTTTGGGGGGATGATGATGGAGGGAGCAATGGGGTCTGCAGGCCCCCCTACATCTGTCACACACACACAGACACACAAAAAAGTGAAACCAATCTATAACCGCTCACCATCCTCTGATTAAGCCTGTACATCTGCCTGATAGAGCCGGCTGAGCATGACTAGATCCTTACACAGAGACTGACAATCTGTCTCTACCACCAGCAGGTAGCCAGCATGCTATAACCCCACTATTAACACGTCTGCCTTTACTTTAGATCCTTCTTCTGGTCCACACAGCATTTTCCTGAACAAGGTGTTAGCCCAGGTGTTAGAAACCATTATGTAACATAATTGAGACAAACATAAAATACGATTAAATGCAGCACCACCACTCACGGGTTTCATGGAGCCTCTAGCCATCCATCGATTCACTGCCCTCAATCAGTGATCTCTCTCTGAATCTGATCTCATTTTCCACCACCTCCCCGGTGGACGAGTAAGGGCCTGTGAACCTGTGTGTATTTGAGTGATTGCGTGTTTATGGTATGTCGCATGTGTGTATTGTGTGGTAGTGTGTTTGCAGGTACTCAGTTTTAAGGTCTAGCTTGGGTTAATAATGTTCCTAATCAAGTTTTAATCATTATTATTGTTATTTTGTGCTATCTCATTGTAAATACTACACTTTTAAAGATTAATATTACTTTATTGTGATGTACACATGAATGTTAACACGAAATTACTTGTGTTAATTTGACCCATCGAGGTTGGCACCTGTTGAACACACATGCACATGCACACGGTCACACACTCATGGAGACAGATGCCATTCACTGGAGCGGTGGGCAGCCAATCACAGCAGCCCAGGGAGCATGGGGGTAAGGGTGCCTTGCTCAAGGGCACCTCAGCCGTGGCAAGGAGGTGGACTGCCAACCCCTCCAGCTATCAGTCCACCAATCTATTTTGAGCAGCGATAGTGGGAATCGAACCACCGACCTCCAGTTATTGGACAACCCACTCTAACCACGGCCGCCCCAAAGGATGAGGTCCCACTGAGATTTTTGTTACCCTTTTTATGAGTTATGCCAAAGCTTCCTGAACAAGGCTTATTACAATATTAATTATTAATTAAGACTAAGCCAAGGCTTATTATCAAAATGTCATGTCCTGAATTTAAATCCAATATAAAGTGAATAACCAAATCACAGAATGTTTATTGTGCTGAATTGCTGATTAAGATCCAAATAGCTACAATAAGTTGTGGCGTTTCCATATAAAAAAAAAACTAACAAAACAAAAAAACAACATGGAAGGAAAAGAAAAAGTCAAACATAATAGAACTTACTATTCTATTATGAAACCAACCTATTATGAAGATGAAACACAGAAATTAAGTTTTGAAGAGACATCTAGTCAGAGAATCAGATGAGCAGTGAAGTCATTTTGAGAAGCTGCAGCTAAACGAAAGGGATTGTACAAACATGGTACAAACATCAAAGAGAGCACTCTCTCTTTTTTAATGTTGCTATTATTCTTTATCAGCATGGAGAAGATCAATAAATCCACGTAGAATAACTTGCATTAAAAGAGGCGAAGAAGAAGAAATTAAAACTTTGCCAGTCCAGGGGATTTTTGTGGAAAAATCTAAATCACTTGGGTCAGAAATTACTAGTTAGTTTGTAAGATTGCAGAATTTGGCTGATCTATGTGATTTTTCAGTCCAATTAATGAGTTGGGTTTTTTTTGTGGGATATTTTATTGGTGTTGGTTTTAGATGACTGAAAAGAAGAAGGAAAAATGATTAAAATGTAGACTTAGTTCAAGATTAAAAGCTTGTTGTAATGTAGGAATGGATGAATATTTCTAAATTATTTATTCAACAGACCTCATGATATAGTCATATTAAAGTTGTTAAAAAAGGGATAACTGCAGTTCTTGAGTGTGGTAGCCCCCTTTACAAAGAGTAATTATTGCAGTTAAGGATCTATTTGAAGTCTGTCAACTTCTACACATGTGTGTAAATGTACAAACTGAATAGGTCTGATAAATGAAACTTAAAGGGATAGTTCGCCTCTTTTGACATGAAGCTGTATGACATCCCATATTAGCAATATCATTTATTAAATGATAGCGCCAAGCAATTGTGAGGTCTGACTTTTTCTGGATGAACGATTTGGTGATACAAATGTATTACTCTTTTGAACGCATATTATTTTGAGAAGCAAAATGCTTTATTTATGTGGCCCCAGCCAACTAGCCGGACTACCTTCGTCAACGCCAAAACGAGGCTGGAACTCGGCTCACAGGACGCAGCAGGGGATAAGTCGAATTCAATAAATGATATTGCTAATATGGGATGTCATACAGCTTCATGTCAAAAGAGGCGAACTATCCCTTTAATGTCATATGAGACTTGATGAAATTGGGTCAAGCCAAAATATAATTAATGTATTGCAGTTCATAAACTCCCAGAGTTGAGAGTACCTCGAGTTGGCAATCTTCTAATTAAATGCACACAATAAACAGTGTCTTTGTGGTAGCCCGCATTATAAATTCTCGCTACTAATAGCACAGCATCGCTTACATTTGTTGTTGTCCAAAAAACAAATGTAAACCTAAGTCATCTCTGGTGTATTTCACACTCTGAAGAATAAAGTGAAAGACCAAAGTGCCTGCCTACTTGAAGCGTTAGTGATTTTCAGTTTGCTTTTTCCTGTTACACTCAGCTCTGTCTCATTTGTATGCTTTCTTAATAACAAGATTCTCCCTCTGCTGTCTTTTTTTTCCCTATTTCTGTTCTCTACAGAATTGCTAAAATGAACAAATGCAGCTCTGAAAACCTTATCGACTTTCAGATGCAAACAAAACTGCCTGATATGCAAGGTCAGATTTGGTGAAATGCAGTGATATCTGGTCCCAGCAGATTGCTGTGTCACGCTCAATGAGTGCAGAATTACAAATACCGCATTAAAGATTTGAGAAACAGATGCTTGAAGGTGTTTTCAGGAATGTGCCGTTTCTCTGGCAAGCTACTAAAAATCTTTGTAAAACAGTTTAAAAACCTTGTGATATGAATATTATCAAAGACTTCCAGTGACAACTAAGTGGTATTAACATACTTGGAAAGAGTGCTGTTATAGCCTGACAGCAAAAAAAAATAAAAAATGTAGCGCCTCCTTTAATTGACTAGTAGAGGTAAGCAGAGCAAGATGGAATTTATGCAGATAAAAGTCAGAGTTTGAGAATTTGTGCATCTTTGTTCAGATAAAAGGTGACAGTATGTGGGAGGATAAGGAAGGTTTAGCTAAACTCTAATGATGTGACTTATAACCATGCTTGCACCACCACTGCAAAATTTTATTTGAAGTCAGGAGCCAGTTCGACCTTTTAATCTGGTGTGCTTGTTTGTGTGGGTGTATTTTTGTTTATTCATTCCCTCTTTGCTCTTTGTCATTTTAATAAATCTGCTTTTTTGTGGGGTGCTGTTCCACTCAAGGTCCGCGTTATGAGTCCGCACATCAAGCCAGGCTGGCAGGTGCTTCTTGGGCTCTACCTAACGCACAAGCTGTGACTGTAATTTACTGCTGAAGGCAGAGGATAGAGGAGGACTGCAGAACAAGTGGGCGACTTTTTTTTGTGCTGCAGGTAGTCGGATTAAGCATCCTGTCAGTAGAGGGAGCTCTATATGTTCCTAATGTCCGTAGCATAGCCACCTGTTGTAGACTTGGTGTGTTGAATGAACATGTGCGGTCACGTGAGAATTAAACTGTTTAACTGACATTTTTTGAGGACACAAAAAAAAATGCTGGTGAGAAGTGTTACACTGTTGCCTAAAAGGCATGTGTAAGCAGGTACACCTGAGAGTGCTAGTGTGTCTTCATGTCTACTTACTCTCCACTGTGAGAGTGACGGGCTGACTGGTTTTGTTCTCCCCATTCTTGTCATTGACTGCTTGCGCATAGTAACGTCCTGCATCTGGGGCCACTGTGGATAGGATGACCAGCGTGTTGTCCAAGGTGATGGCGCTGATGTAGAAAAACACACATGTCGTTAAAGCACATTTTAAAGACACCACACTAATGTGTTTATTCCTGATCTTGCGCCACTCACTTATCTGCAGCTTGACAACAACAGTTAATATTTCAAATGTAATTGAATCCTCAATCAAATCCCCCAAAATTTGTCTCCAAACACACGGCACACTGAGCATGCATATGCACTCAAACCCACACATAGACACATTCAGATCATTAAACCAGACTAGTTGTTTCTTACAGTCAATAAATCCCGAAGATGAACTGACACAACAACAATGCTCATAAATTATGTCTAAAAAGAAGCACACAAAGACATTTTCTATGAGTGCTTTCATCTACAATGCACCACAGGGTGTTGCAACAGAATAGCTCAGAGGTTTGCCTCCTATTTTGTAGTGTTTGAGCAGCCGGCAAAGTCCTCTGTCATTAAAATTTCTGCATAACCTCAGGGATTTCCGCTCAATGATACTGTACATATTTTGTTCATGGAAACAGTTGGCCATTTGCAAAGACAGCCATTTGTCTATATGAAGACAAACTAATTGATCCTATGCAAACATTGTGTCTCTAATAAACATGGGCCTCTTAATTTGAATTTTTTTTTACAGGAGTTAAGTAATTGATAAAGCCCCTGATCTTTGTCTCTCGCATTTAAAATGTATTTTGTATGTATATACAGTATATATTTTTTTTTACCTTCATCCAAGCTAATCAATTTGTTCCCAGAGCACTTCAGGAATGTTGTCTTTGGAATGTTGCCCCAAAGTTTGTTTTGGTTGTCATGTTGTTCGACACCAAAGTTTTACTGATGTTAATATAACATTCATTTTTGCTTGCATATTTTGGTTCCTTAACTCTCTCTAAACATCACTAATCTGGGAATCAACAAATGATTACATTGCAACCAACTTCTGGAAAACCATATGACGATATAGTTGTGTTTTCAAAACATTCAATATTTTTATGTCGCCATGAAAGCGTTACTCAACCCTGAATAATACATTTGTTTTAAAGCTAAATGTGCTGATTTAACACCTAAACTGTACACTTCTGTACAATGTTCTAGATGTTCTCTGATCGTTGTTGTAAGAATCTACCAAAATACAACCAATTTCATGAGGAATATTGTGTAAAGAGCAGTGGTGGGAACAAGTCACTGTTTTGCAAGTCACAAGTAAGTCTCAAGTCTTTCCAATCAAGTTTCGAGTCAAGTCCCACGTAAAAACATGCAAGTCGTAAGTTGAGTCCAAAGTCAAGATGTAGAAGTCTAGAGTCAGATCCAAGTCCTTAACTTCCCGTCTGTAACTTGTTTAGCCAAACAAAATGACCGTAAGTATGATTTTCCCCAACTGGGACCCAGTAACATCACAGTAATTCTTTCATACATCTCTTCTTTGACTTAACTGTATGTTGTGTTGGATATGGGAATTCTGGGTAGATCGTGAAAACGGAATGGAAATGAATAAAGTAGATTGATTTGAATAAGGTATTAGAAACTTAAAAAAAACAACACATTAAGCTTTTTGTTTGCTGTGAAATATCAAGTATTTTAAAAGTCAAAAGGCTCAAGTCTAAATGAAGTCATTGTTAGTCGATGTTAAAGTCGGAGTCGAGTTCAAAGTTCGTTATGACTCAAGTCAAGTCAGAAGTCATTAGAATTATGATTCGAGTCTGATTCAAGCCCAAGTCATCTGACACGAGTCCACACCTCTGGTAAAGAGGCCGGTACAACTCTTAGACAACATTGGGGTTTTTAGTTGCATGGATGTTTAGGATATGTACTGATTACTGCATAAGATATTGCAAATATTCTCCAAATGTTGGTCTTGTCAATCGAACCTTAGAGGAACCGCATCCGAACACAAGATGAACATGCTGTACTTCCTGGGATTGCATTTATTGTAACTGTGTAAAGCTACACAGAATACAAGAAAATGTCATGTAAAAGCCAGAGCATTTAATATACTTGAAATAGTCTCTAAAGTTTAAAGCCATCCTTCACAATCCATTCTGTGACTGCTGTGGCACCGTTGCCCCTGCAAGGACAGAATGCCTGTTAAGCTGATAGTCCAAGATGTTTGTGAAGTGCCTACTAAATGAGAGTTGACGCTAAGCATGAGGCCAGATTAGGCTCTTCTTATTTCTGCCACCATCTGCTTGATCGGTGTGGGATAAACACTCCTGGACAATTAGGAGTTGTAGCTCTCACAAAATCTACAGACACACAAACACCAATGTACACGCACACCTGTGAATATCAATGTGGCCTGACACAAAGCAAGCAAACAAGCGGTAAATTCAGATCGTCAGCTAGTCCCTCTCATCGTCACACAGCAAAGTTTCACAACTTCACCACTGATAATAGGCAGATTGTTGAAAATGTATGAAAGTGTTTTGCAATTTCTCCCAGTGCATGCACTGTAGTTTATCATTATCATTATTATTATTTTTTTCATCAAATTTGTTCTCTTTCTTTTTTTAGATCTGCAGGCAGATGACGCATGCACAAATCTATGCCTCAAGCAAGAACACGCAACTCAGGGCGAAAGTGTTCATAACAGCAATGACATAGTACAGCAGGCTGCTGAATAATAAATGAGGAGGTGGTTTCTGAGGAGTTATGGACTGCCTACTTCTATTTGTTTGAATGCCAAAATTAGTCTCAGGTGATTACCTTCACAGTGTTGCCTCAGGAAAATTGCATATCTGAACAAGCGTGACTCCAACCAACAGAAAATACGGTACTCCACACAATGAGTTACAAAGCATGAGCACGGCTCATGTAGACATACAGTCACCCACTGACCCTCCAATGTATGTTTCCAGTCTCAGACAGATTCTAACCACATGCACATAAGCACACACACATCCACACACTCACAAATCCAACCAGGGGTGAGAGCTGTCAGTCAGTCATATCATCAATTGGGGCCTTTTGTCCAATTTTGTCTAATTGGTTCCCCTGCTACCTGATCTATCCCTACCCTTCAATCATTCGGCCTGCCAAGTCAAAAGGGGAGATATAATAACCCACCTTATCACTGAGAGGTGATTCAGTGATGAACACAAGGCCTGCGCCAACATTCACTCATCAACTATTCTGCTAAATTTCACTCATGGCATGAGGGGAAACTGGAGAAAATCTGCGAGCAGTATTGAACTTCTCAGAGTTCTGTGAAGTGAAAGAAATTCTGCTCCACCAGCCCAGCATTCACCAACAACTTCTACATGATCCCCCTTGCTCAGACTAGCACACACATACACAAACACCCACATGAATCAAGTGCACACGTGCTTTGCTCCACTCAAAGAAACCAAGCTAGGCTGAATGTGAACTTACATACGGCTGCTGGAGGGAATCTTACGACCATCTCTGAACCAGGTGATCTGGGGCCTGGGGAAGCTGTGTATCCGTGGCGCCTGAATGAGAGCACCATTGCCCTGGGATACCGTTTGAGACCTCTCACCCTCCACAAAACCACCCATATCTAGCAGACATTAAAATCAGATCAAAGATAAATCACAAAAGAAATATCAATACCACAGGAGAAATTCTTAGAAATCCAATAAAAGGCTCAAAATAAAGAATTATTTTCATTAATGCCCTTTCTAAATCAGAATTATCGACTTGCTGTGCATTCACAAAGACAATATTCCCCATTAAACGGGCAGATGCATGAAAAAAAAAAAAACAGCACTTACAGGCAACCTGCACTTCAGTACTGCACTGCATTATAGCGCCCACACGGTTTCTTACAATACAGCGGTAGTGGCCAGCATGCGATCGGTCGAGCGAAGGGATCAGGTACCTAATGGGCACACAAAATATAGTACAATTAGTCATCATCAGCATGACAGACAGCAACATTTGTCATCTTGGCGCTTTTATTCCCCTTACTCAGGATGCTAAATTAATTGAGATGTTTCACTGGACATCTGAAACAGCCTGAATGGCATTCCACTTAAGACGTAAATGTTCTAAAATATATCAGAGCACAACTGACACGTGACTTGGTGTTGACATGCAATAATGTTTAAGCGTGTGCGTGCCATAAGCGTGCTAGATAACCAAAAAGCTTGAATTGGTTTGCTACAGCCACTTAGGAATGTGGTGTCTACCACAGCCGTCTTCTCCCTACACTGCAATTTGGAGTTGGGGGGGGGGGTCTGATTAAATGGATTCCAGTTCTCCTCTTTGATCAGGGCTGGTGGAGAATAATAAGCAGAGGGCTGGCCTGCAAGGCAGACCCGGAGACTAAGCCACGTGAGAGCAGCCAAATGCTGAGGGAAGACAGGGAGAGGAGAAGAAGAAGATGAGGGGGGTATAAAGATGTGAGAGAGGAAGAAAAAAGACAGGAGGATTGCAGCGGGAGAGTGTTTGTGTGATAGCAGTGATAGCAATCAGACAATCCCACCCGAAAGTGTTTGACCACGGTTAGAGCTCTAATCAGACTGTGAATAAAGTCCTGAAAAAGAGACTAGAAATGGATAGAAGATGACTTTAATTGTGGACTGTGACTTGCTGGGACATGCATGTTAGCGCAGGTTGAATTTTTTTTTTCTTTCATCAATCTATGCTGTTTGAGGAATTCGCAATCGTTGTCTTAAAAGGCTGAAATCCATAATAAAACAAGTCCAGAAGAACTCTTACGGCTGAAAGAACAAAGCACTGTAGCATTTCTACACTGCACAAGATGATGAAAAATACTTACAATATTGTACTACTAAAAAATATATAGTTTAAACAAACTGCAAAAGAGTAAAAAGACATGTTTTCTGCTTACACAATCTCTAAATGTTGAATACAGTAAGGGATGCAGCTCGGAATAATTCTGTAATTCCCCAAACACAAGATGTTAGCTCTCAAGGGTGATGTGCAGCCAAATCAGTGCTGAATAAAATCCATGGGAATGAGTATGAATGAAAATGAGCAATTGTGCTATTAGTTACAATTAAATGCTGTTAAAATGTCCTCCTCTTGCGAGATAATTACAGGAGATGAATAAAAGAAATAAGGTTGCATTCCTCACCTGTATTCCAAGGAGAAACGTGTAAGCTCAGTGCCGTTGTAGATCCATTTGAATTCTAGGGGCCAACTGCCCTCTGCCATGCAGGTTAGGACCAGTCGGTTTCCTTCCAGGTGAACCTGGGTCTGAGGAGGCTCCATCTTAAAATAAGGTGGGACATCGTCCACTGTTAGGAGAAAGATAAGAAGGGAAAAGATGAGTGATACAAAAGGACAAAGGAAAGAGAAGAGTGAATAGAGAGAATTAAATTGAAGCACTGAGTAGGGGTTGTTAGTAAAAATGGAATCAGTGATTCAGTAACTCCTGTGAGGTAACTCACAAGACAATTTCAGCTGCTCACAGGAAATGAGAGCTAAAAAACAAATCATTTTCAATTTTTCCCTGCACTGATTGGAAACTTGAAGGTCAACAAAAAGCACATGGAATAAGTTGGCATTGCAAAAGCAGCTTACTCTTTCAAATTGAAATGTGCTGGCAAAGAGGTGGAAGAGCAATTTGGTGTAGAATAAGTGTAAATGAACACATACCTCAAAACCACTAAAAGAGGACAGGAAGGAAGACATAGGAGAAGAGAGGAGCCGAGCATGAACAGACAAAGCAGATGGAGAAAAATACAGCAATAACAAAAAAAAAAGGAACGCAAGCAATTTAGATGAGGAGAGACTGAAAATCTAGGAAGCCATGGGAGGTGGCAGTGGTAGCGGTTGCTTTAGAAACACAAAGTTTCCCCATTTTAAACCCCCTTCTCTGACAGGATGAGTTATGCTCTGTGCTTCCCTTCATTTATCTTTATAGTTCCCTAATGCAGCCAGATTATACAGGCCCCATCTGCAACACTGCACACCACTAGTGCAGCCACAGAAAGCCTTTAAGGTGATACGTAACATCCAGGGCTGAGTTTGGAGACAAAGTGCTTTCATTTGAGCTGATGAAAAAGGCATGATCAGACCTATTGATCTGTCTGCCCCACTAGCCATGGGCGACACTGAGCCAATTGTGCCAGTGTTTGTGGCGGGCTAATTAAAGTCTGTATTAATAGTTGCAGCAAGTCGCTGATGCCCGAAGCACAACTGGTTCTAAGCCTGCCACACCAGCTGACTCACTTTCAGGGCTGATCACTGGTGCCTTCCTTTGCTCTCCACACCCATACGCAAGCTCACAGCCGAGATTTATGAGAGTAGATGCAAAAGATCGTGTGGCGGAACTGGGTGAATGTGAGGGCAGCCTTGCCGAGCTGGGAAAGGGAGACAGAAAATTTAACCTGATTGAAATTGTAAAATAAAGAATGACTGTGGACCTCTGTGTTTCCCACAGGCAGGCATGTGTGCAGAGGGCAATCTTTAGTAACAGAGCACACATTTCATGTCATTTCATGTCTGTTTCACGAACCAGCCTTTACTATTTTTTTGGTCGGTAACAGCAGCACTCCTCTCCTTGGCTAGTTGTCTTTGTCCACCACCCTTGCAAGAACTTAACTTAAACAAACACTATCACACCCAACAGGCACTTGAAACTGATCCCTCCTGGAGCCAAAATGGTGGAGCCATCCCTATTTTCCCCAGGCACAAGCTGCTGGAGTGGTGGCTTTGCTGTAATTCCATCCACTAGTAAATGCATTTGTACTTGACACACACAAACACGTAAAGTCACACACATGCACAATTCCGAAACATTCACTTATGGCTGAACAAACACACACAAGGGCTGGAGCAGCGGCTTGGTGGCTTTGTGCACTTAGCAGTCTCCATCAACGAGCCACCATTAGAGACCTGCCCATGTATAAACCTAGATCCACACATTGTTTGTCTGAAGCAAGGGGTATGCATAAAACCAACTTACTGATGTGAAATTGTGGAACAGGGAATTGAGTGCCCAATAATCACCATTGCTGTAACCTGCTGTGGTGCTGCTCATGTGATCACATTCCTTTCTGCCATAAATGGCACATTCAAATGAAAGCTGATTGGAAATCCCTGGACACTACTTATGTAGTTGTGACTAACTTCGCTTTTAGAGGAAAGTGTATATTTTCAGGAATAAAGCCAGCTAAGGAGAGAGAAAAATCTATGTTTAACATCATTTAAGTACACACAATCAAAACACAATTCTCTGCTAAGTAGCCCAAGAAAAGATTACCCTCCTCGTAAGACCCACCCTATAAGCGATCCTCCTTTCAAGACACTAAGAACTTGAATGACAACAGGCCAGCAACAATGGGGTTACTGCTGAGACAAGGCAGAGTCAATTCCACACACTCACCTCAGAGAACTAATGTTAAATCAAAACGTTGCTCAAGTTGGTGTCTGTTGTAGAAACTGCATGTGGTTTCGGTGGAAGTAGGATTTATTTTTTATTGTGTCAGCCTTAGCAGAAGAATACATACATGTGAATATATGCACTGTTTTCATGTCAAAGTAGGAATATCTTGTCTATTCCTGCTTATGCAGATGTGAACTTTTACATGCATGCAGCTCATGCAGCAGAATAACTTCTGTTGATATAAACAGAGAGGTGCATTGTAAACTGCTATGCTGCTGGCACTAATGTGTCAGGTTGTGCTCCGCGGTCGCATAATCATCACTGACATGATCCAAAATTTGTCTCAGGTGATTTTTAAGAGCACTCTGACTTCACCGAACAGAAGCCTATTTATATATCATGCACACGCATTCAGGAATGCAATTTCACTTGAAACTCAAATGGACAACACCAGCTATTGTGAGTAAAAAAAACAAGTGTTTATTAAAGGTAAACCTGACTTTTATTTTTTTTATCGTAGAGACAGCAGTGGGGGGAGGAAGAAAAGGAAAAGCACTGGCAGAAAAGAGAGGTTTCATCCTCCATTCCTATAAAGAACCTGCAGACAGTCCTGGTTGGCAGGCACATGGCAGTGCCCCTGCAGTCTTCAAATCCAGATGGAAAGTGAAAGGGCACTACCTCTGGACCATAAACTCCTGCAGCACTATGGCCAGAGATAAAATCCAAATGGAGACAGCAGAATGAGGAGAAGACCAAAAACTGGCATGGGAGGACCAGGAAAGCTTTTAATGCGGCCGCTGTGCAGAGCGGCAGCCCCCAACAGCCAATCTGCGCCACCACAGCCCATTCACCACACATATAAAAACACCTTATTCTAACCTGACAGCTGAGGTTGAATGGTGGCACGACTCCAGTCGGGTCCCCTGCTGCATGTACAGAATTTTAATGGCTGTGAGACAAAGACCACAGGCACCGGGGCAGCTTTATATACCAAAGCCCATTGTGCTCTCCATTGCACCATGCTGGCATGCAATCACACAGACTGTGTTCACATTCGGCTTTTGTCTCGTATTTTTTCTCTTGCTTATTTTGTGCCTCACCTTCTAACCCCAGCTCAACAACAGCAGCAGGGAGCGCTTTTTGCCCTCCGTTTAATCCCCGGGCACCTGTGTTTGAGCCTTTGTAACCATGTCCTAGTGGGCACTTGGCACCGTATCACTGAGATTCAGCAAAAGTGGACAGTGGAGCCCCCAGCCTGCTATAACATTTGAGGGTCTCTTGTTTTCCTTTCTTACTCTTTTTTCATCCTTCTCTCACAGTGCCTCGCAATCTATTTGTTTCCACTTCTTTTTCTACACACATGCATATACATATGCACATACAGTAGCTTCCCTACTCCATCTGCTCGGTTCAGTTTAAGCCACAGCGCATCATGTCATCTGGGAAAATATAGCACTGTCATTTAGCCTCTCAAATTGGTCTTTAACCTGTGAGATGGGTCATGGTTAGCCTCTGATGGAAGGGTTATGCAACTGTCATGGCAGTGACCTTGGCCTAGTAATCGGTTGGTGAAAGCATAAGGGGTTGGGGGGTAGATGGAGGGGGGTTAAAAGCATCTTGAAAGCTGATGAAACTCTTCCCTTATGAATACTCACATACAAGAAGGGTAAACACACCCACACTTGCATTAAAGGTTGTCTTCTGCAATTCCTTTGTTACTTTACTAGTTGTAATGAGAATGTTTGGGCCAGGAAATTAAGAACCTTTAACAGACATGTCAATACACACAACAACAATCAAAATATGCACCTTTCCCCTTGAAAACAGAGTCCATTCTGAAGGTCAGGCTGAACACAAGCTGCTGTCACCGTGACAGCAGGTACCGATTTAAACTCCATTTCTTAGGTGAGTACGAAAGGAGGCAGACATGAAAGGAGGGATTAGAAAGGGAAGGGAACAAGACAAGACAGAGGGGAGGAAGAGAGTGACTGTAAAACAGATGGTGAGAGAAATTCAGGGTTTAATGGTTAAAACAAAGAGAGACTGAGAAATATTAGAGCAGCAGGGTGATATGACAAACTGAGACGGGGAGAGAGAGAAATGAAAAGAGAGAGGGGGTGTCCTCCAACAATGGGCAGCAAGGTGAAGCGACCCATTACAAGAGAAGCCGAACAAGCAGGCCAGATCAGAATACAGGGAGAAGAGATTGAGAGCCTCCGTGAACACCAACATTAATTCACAGAAATGGCCCATGGATCAGCATCTGCATGCTGTATGTGAGTGCCCGTCCATCACAGCTTGATGTATCCCAGCCGCTCCCCCAGCTGTATTTATAGCCTCTAAATCATGCATGTCGACCATTCAGGATGTATCTCTATTGTGGCAATATAGACTTACATACATTCATGAAGAATATTTCTCTTTTTGGTGCTGCGTCTGCTTTGATGTTGCTGAAAAAATCCTCAGGTCGCTCCAGATGAAATACTGCCTGCATCCCAGCTGTGTTTAGTGGATTGCCATGGGTTAATTGATGTGTAATTGATGAGATTAATTGAGGTGTAATGTACTGCAGTGATGTGTCTGGGATCCCACTCGCTGCACGTGTGTGTGTGCTTGTGTGTGTGCATGTTTAGGTGTGACCACTTGTTCACATGAGGCTACAGCGCCACAATTAGAAGCAGTACTGTAGCATCCAGCCAACAAATGGAGATTTAATTAGGAGAGAAGACGGAGCGGGAGGCCAGTCAATGGACAGCAGATTGAATTATCTGGACACACAGTCCAGCAGGAAGCCCAGACAAATTCACGGTCACACATACTCAAAACACATACACCGGTTCTGCTTTGGATTCTTACTTGTTCTCCTCAATGCTCAACTGAATGCTTTCCTCTAGCTCTCTGCTAAACTCTGCCTGTCTCAAACTATCTTCTTCTTTTTGATTACATCCTCTTTTTTTCTCTTTCCATCTTGAGGTTTTTCTTATTTTTTTCCATTTCCCCCTCATAACAAAAGTTTCCTTGGTGCATGTTGTGGCAGTCTTTCTTTTTTGGCAGCCTTGATCCCTCCCAGTATAGTAGTTTTCATATACTCTCTCTATGCCCTCTCATCAGCTGTCATCTCATCTCCAACACTTTTACTCTCCCTGTCCCTTTTCTCAGAGCGCTCTGTAAGGATGTCTCTCCATCTTTTTGGACCACTACTTAGTCTGTATCCTCTATCTTTTAGTTCTGCTCTCACATTCTCCTAAGCAGTAGCAGTATATTGTATGGTGCACTGGAGGACATGTCTGTGATATCCAGGAGCCTAATTAGCAAGTCCAGCTTCTGGCAGAGAGCACAGCACACAGAGGAGCACAGGCACAAGGCCTGGCCTCAATTAATGAGACCTCGCACACCCACAGCCACCATTACACGCCCTCTGCAGCATCTAGTCTCTAGTCGGCTCAGCCTTGTCCGATGAGCAGTGACAAAGCCACAGCTGAACAACTGTAGCTAGATGTAAGAAAGTTATGTCTTTAATCATCAAGGAGTAGTCACACAGTAGCTTTGTGGAAGATAAAGCAGAGATTCTTGTCAGACTTTGTAGCACACAAATAAGATATATGTCTGGGAGCAGCAGTGAGCTGCAAATATAGTCTAAAAACCAGACCATGGACAAGATATATGAAATTGTTTCTTTGTTAAAGGGATAGTTTGCCTCTTTTGACATGAAGCTGTATGACATCCCATATTAGCAATATCATTTATTAAATTTGACTTACCCCCTTCTGCGTCCTGTGAGACGAGTTCGGCCTCGTTTTGGCGTTGACGAAGGTAGTCCGGCTAGTTGGCTGGGGCTTGAAAAATAAAGCGTTTTGCTTCGCAAAATAATATGTGTTCAAGAGTAATACATTTGCATCACAAAATCGTTCATCCAGAAAATCAGACCTCACAATCGCTTTTTCTGTTTCTACCTCACAATCTACTATTTTCTCTACCTTCATATCAATGCGTTCAGCCACCTGCCGATAGCCGCACCTGTTTACTGCTCGGAAGCAGGGGACTGCTCGGTCTGCACTTCGGTCTGCACAGTCTACACAGCATTGCAGTGATACAAAGGTAGAGAAAATAGCGCCAAGCGATTGTGAGGTCTGACTTTTTCTGGATGAATGATTTTGTGATGCAAATGTATTACTCTTTTGAACACATATTATTTTGAGAAGCAAAATGCTTTATTTTTTTAAGCCCCAGCAAACTAGCCGGACTACCTTCGTCAACGCCAAAAACGAGGCTGGAACTCGGCTCACAGGACGCAGTGGGGGGTAAGTCAAATTTAATAAATGATATTGCTAATATGGGATGTCATACAGCTTCATGTCAAAAGAGGCAAACTATCCCTTTAGGGTTGTACAGTTTAGAGGGCTCTTATGGTAGAAGACTATAGGAAGTTATCCAGACTTCCAAACTGATCTAGTGACCTGCACCAAAGTGTTATTTCCCAGGTGTGACCGGCAGCTTCTACATAATGGGGAAAGAAGTGAGGTGTCTTTTTGACTTCCCTCTGTTCTCTTTCCAGTTGGCAGGATGCAGGTGGTAGCAGGTGTGGGAGAAAATAGGAAAAAAATACATGTTTATATCCATTTGATCTATGCTGGTAAAAAGACACAAAAACGGGTGCATCAGAAAACAGCTAAATGACAGCAGGTAAAAGAAATAGAGAATTATTTTTTTTAAAGTATGAGGAAAACTGACCAGCTTTTTCTTGAAACATGAGAGGATTGGAAGGAGGCCCAAGCGAATTTGGAAAGTAGGGCAAAGACTACCGGAATAAAAAATATAAAATAAACAAACGCATTGAAATGTGAATTCCACAAGGCACTGGGTCATTAGAGTTAATACTGTGCGTAATGCCATCTGCCGTGATTGTTTACACTAGGATGGATAATTAGATCCTAATTAGTAGATGGTATGGTGGGGGAAACATTATTTCACACGCACTGAGATGGAGATAATCAGATGCACCTGCGATGCTGTATTGACTGTCCATCCTGGGACCTGAGGGGAGCTCTGTGAAGATGTTTCTATTAGGTCTTCATTTAATTGCTTGACGCACTGAAAAGAAACCTGAAACTTTTTCTCCTCTCATCATTAACATATAGATAGAGTTTTATTTGTTTGGAGTCATCTTTTCTCTTGACATTACTAAAACCTGTTTGTGACTTGTTGTTCTTTGTCCTTCGTACAAGTCATATATGTACTGAGGTATGCCTCAGCATAAAAATACATGCGTGTGCCTTCTCAGCCTTGTGTGGTTGTGACAGTGTGTAGAAGATTGAAATATTATCAGGCAAAATACATGGACTCAAACTGCCAAGTCCCATCCGTGCTTTTCTCCCCAGCTGATCCCTTTGAACCTCTGAATGGGGGAGATACTACTGGAATGCTAATAGTGTTTTGCTAAGTGCGAAGTATCACAGTACCTGCCATTATAATATATGCGTATGGAATAGCTGGTGATTGTGATTCCTATCAGTGTGGCAGAGTGCATGGGAGCCAGGCAGTGAGTGGCAAGAGCTGGCAGTAAATGCTAATGGAACAGAGCAGCTGACAGAAAAGAAGAATTATAACCTCCTTCCATTTCATCTACACGCCCAGCCTGCATGTCACTCTTCCTTCTGTTGGGCCCAGGCGTGAACAGCAATCAGTGTTGACAATGTTTTATTTGCCTGTTTTGAAGTAGACAAAGATGAGTGAGAAGTGATCATTCCTCATTCCACTTTGGGTTTGGGATCTGTGGAGGCTTTTACAATAATAATAAGTCAAAAAGATTTCATTACACAAGTGGTCAAAGGCAAGGAAGAGTTCAAGGTGATATATGACCAGAGCCTGAAGAGTGTATGGAAAGACAAGTGGATGTTTTTTCATCTTCTCTAATTTCCACTGAGTGTCTGGAGAGTAGCAGGATCATCAACTTCGTGAACATGGCAGCCCGTGGGAACACAAAGTCCCTTTCCCTAATTGAGACCTCTGGAGTGTGAGAGCAGACAGAATAGAGCGTGCCACATTGCTGACCCTCTCCACTACATTAAAGAGAGTCCCACAAACACTATTTTCCTCCATCATCCCCGCAAGAACACCAAGTCTTGCTTTGTGATGATGTGACAGCGATACCACCACTTCCTTGAGATGGAACCTCAAAGCTTCCAGCCTCCTTCTAGGCCACTTGCCTGACCTTTTAGGCATCCACATGGTGTTCTTTGCAGCTACCATGTCTCTGAAGTGCACATGCAGCCCGTGCAGGAGGGAGGACAAAGGAAGAACACAGCTCTGTGTGAGGACAGGCGGCCGGTACAGTGCCAGCAGGCAGACAAAGATTTGAATGCCCTGACATTATGCTAATGGTAGCGTTTGGCTGGTTCTTACATGATTTCACACCACATTGCTCATCTCAATTATCAGATTAAGTAACGGGGGCTGAGTGAGAAGCATGCAACTCGAGAAAGCAGGAGAAATTCTCATTCAGAGATACTAATTGTTTTGCTCTCTTCACATGATCATTTAAGCTGGTTTAGTGTGAGAAACATGACTTGTTAAAATTAGGTAAGTATAATAGCATCTTATGTGAATTTCTTACACACATGCAATCAAAAATTATGTGTACTTTACCACACCTCTCCTTTGAAAACACGTCATCTGTTCACCTCACGATTTATGAAACAAGCCCACGTTTCTTACTTGAAGAGATTCTAAGTTGCCTTACAAGAAAACCATGGCCCTTAATCAATAGTTCTCATAACCCTCACAAGATAACTACAGCTTGGAGGCCGTTGCCAACAATGCTATCTAATATATGTGGTTGATGATGGTTTTTCTAATTATATTCTTAAGCTTGCACTCAAAACATTGCTCCTGGTGTTGTTCCAGTGATGTTGGCAGGGTTGTGTTCTTTCATTTTGGATAAGAATAAGAACCTAATTCCACCTTGTCTCATCTCAAGCTAAAGTCGTTGACTCTCTTAACTCACTTCCATTTCACATGCAAGAGAAAGTGAAGTAAGCAAAGATGTTCAGAACTTTAGAATTTCTTTTAGTAAAAACCAAGGTTAGCTCTATTTTTGACAGCCTTATACATATGCAAAAGCTCTTTATATACAAAAAGAAATTACAACCACAGCAATTTTAGCCCTCACAGAATGTCATGGACTGTATATCCCGGAGGTTATCATTCGATATTACATAAATTAAATTGGAACACCATCAGGTTAACATATTCAAAGAGCTTTTTTTTTTTTTCTCTCACTGTGTTATTGAAATGTTCCCACCACTGCTCTAAACACACCGATCTAAAAAACTTCATGTTGGTAATTCTCAGAACTTTCTCTGCCTCTAAGGACCTACAAAGTGGAGGGACTGACAGTAGTTGGCAGCAATTTCACACTTTAATTTGTATGGATTATCAAGCAGATACAGCAAAAAAAGCTACTAGCGCCTAAGCAAAGGAATGAGTGATTTGAAGGCTTAATGCAGACCTCCACACCGCACAGAGTTATAGCCTGTGATTTGCATCATAAACGTCTGTTAAATTTCCACTTTTGGAAATGAATATCACTAAATGAAAATCTGTCGGGGAGCCAGATGGAGGAGGTGGGAGTGAGTGACACTTTTTTTTTTTCCCATTTGTACTTTCCACCCATGATGGGAACTAATTCCATATTACTACATCTATAAGCCTTGCATAAATACACATCAAATAGCATTTTTTTCAAACCTCATAATCCTTGGATAATCTTCATCTACACTATGAGCAGCACTAAATTGGAGAGAAGATTCTCAAATGAACATATTTACATCAGTCCCATTAGTGAGACACTGAGAAGATACTGCTAAGAGATCGGCTGCTGCTTTGAAATGCCTGTAGGCACTTAAGAATTTTATTAGAAGCACTTTAACTTACCGTGCCATAGTGAGTAATGTGCTTTAATACACATATAATGCAGTGGATTAAAACTCTGGTTATTAATAAATCATCAGTTTTATTTATTACTGCTCTTTTACCATAACAAGTAAATTACATGGTTAATCTATGACCCTGATTCAAGGGCTTTTTGTGCTTTCCTGCCTGTGCATGTTTGCATGTGTGTAAAACTTCAGTGTTTGCATATGTTGGCTATTATTTATAATAAATAGTAAATGATTCTGTCTGTAAAGAAAGTGTTAATGTGTAAGTATAGAAATACAATCATGCCTGCATGGATGCACTCTTGGAAAAGTGTGTGTGCGTCTCTGTGTACTTTTGAATTCTTCATGTGTGTACTTCACAGTCTTTTAATGACAGAGAGATCAAAGCCTAAATGATCCTGGCTGAGTTGAGGGAGATCATTAGTGACGGGTCAACAGGTCATAATTAGCAGGCATGCTACCCTTGTTGCATGATTATTCCACTCATAATGTGCATGATCATCTAATCTGTTCATATTGCTCTCTGATCTCACCACAGTGTGTGGGAGGTACACAGGTCTCTCCTGTGGCCCATTTCCCCACAGACAAATGCTAATCCCGCAGTGAGAGTCAGCCTCATCTGTTGGACCTCGTGCCTCCATCAACTCACTTTCCATCTATTAGGACCCAACAGGATGATCTTCATGGCTGAAGCTTATTGTAAAACCCTAGCCTTTGCTGATTCAATAGGCTCTAGAGGGTTCTGACAATGACCAATTCACTCATGACTATTATTCATCACAAAACCTTTCCTGCACTCCAATAAAATCCACCACCCACCTCTCCCACTCTGTTTGGTATGCTGTAGCAATCCATCACTTCCAAATGTTCCGGTGCCCCTACCAAATCTAGCATGCACACGAAAAACATACACCCTCTTTCACGCACACATCACTTTTCTCTTGCAACTCCACTGAACAAACTCTTTCTCACCTCAGAAATTGCTATTTTGGTGCAGGGCTATTCCTTCTCTCAGCAGTTTCACATTAAATCTTTCTCCCTTCACAAACATTCATTCCTGGCTCCCCTCTACCATCCACCCATTTCAACCGCTAACTGCTCTTTTCCACTGCCAACTCTGTCTTTCACCCTCTTTCTCTCACCTTCAGATGCCACCCATCCACCGCCTCCATGCCTGACTGCTTTGACAGGCCTGCGATTCAGGTGGGGGGATTTGATCCCCTTTGTGGAGTGGAGCACTGGCAGTGGGGTCCACTCTCCAACCACTGGACGTAGAGCCCTGAGCCACCAATTAAAAAGTCATGAAGGCTTTTAGGGGCACGCAGGGCTGCAGTCTCCGCTTGCCTCTGTGGATTGGCTGCCTGAAAATAGTCTTTGTGTTCCTGAGACAACAGTAGAATATGCAGGAAAGTGTGGGTTGAGGAAATGCGGGTTAACAGAGCAGCAGTGCGTGGGCCATTAAGCAGCACTCTCCCAGCCCCTTACTCCCTTAAATTAGATGAAATACCCAGTCTCATTATGACAGGTTCATGACTTACCCTATATGTACTTTGCAACCCTTTTAATTGTGTGAGAAAACAGCTGTCTTAAAACAGAGACTTTATCTCTTTTTGTCTAATGTCTAAGCATCAGACTCAGCTAAATAGGATCACATACAAGATTTATGTCTTACAATAAAGATCTAAAAAACATCCTGCCACTGTCGATGTTTGGCTTTATGCACAGAAACATCTGCCAGTGAATGGAGTGTCAGTTTCCTCTTTTGAAGATATATAAATGGATTAATGAGAATAACTGTGAGTGAGTGCGTCATCTACCTGAGTACCTTGCTTTCAGAAAGCAGCACAAAAATTGAGTAGGTGACCATTTGTTCGACAGACTGTCAGGATAGTGTGTATATAACGCTACATGCATGAAAAAAAACCTTAATGTGCTGTGAAAAAATGAAAAGCACAGCATTAGTTTAGTTGCACCAACAGCAACCATCCATACCATTGTCACAAACAGCAGCCAGTCACTAATGGAATCAATAAGGCCTTGCAAATATTTACAGGACAAGAGAGCCTCAAGGCAATCAATTGCAATCTATAGGACGATGGAGGGTTCTACTGTGGCTGTGTTTCAGGTTAGAAAAATCAATAAAGTCAGCTTTGGAGAAAGATGTGGAAAAAAACAACCTCACAGTGGCACCCCTCAATCTTTTCCTCAAATGCTCTCCTTCCTTCCATCATCCTGACCCTTGCGTTGATTCGTGTTTGTGCGAAGTCCAAGTCTGACATTGCTGGCTGCCCCTCCCTACAGGTATTGGAAACCACAGGTAGTGCATACAGCAAGGTAGCAGGAGACAGCTTTTGAAGAAACAGTGAGCTAGTGGATGTGACAGCCTCTCAAAAGCCTGGGAGATAACAGCATCTGCCTGTGGAAGTCTTAACAGGTAGAAAGGAAAAGTTTGGGGGTAAATGGAGGACTGTGACGGCTTGGCGAATTCTCTGGATGATTGAATGTAAAAAACGATGTTACTCAGTTTTTGCATACATTTACAGGCAATGAGGAAAGTGGGCTTGAGTGACAGAAAGTGAAGAAGGGCAGAGATTGAAAATTAGGGTATATTAAAAACAGATGGCTTCCATTTTTCTCTTGGGGCAGATTTTTTTCATATGTAGGGTTGTAATCCCTAGTTTATGCTCTGTAGTAACTGGCTCGATAAAATGCATCAACCCAGCACATAAAAAGTGAATAAAATGGAGTATATAAAAGTGTGTCAGGGTGTCAGGAAGCTATAGAAGTCAAGACCGCCCAGAGAGATGGCTGATTTATTGATGCATTGATGCCTGGTAGCACACTGACGAGTTCAGCAACTTCTAAGGAATAGGCGATAACGTCAGGTTTTCCTTTGGCAGGTGAACAGTTACTAGGTTTCGCAAATAATGAACTGATATTTGTTATGAAAGAAAGAAGTGAGCAGAAAGGAGATGTCACTCTCTGATACCACTGTGTCTTCACTCTCACATTCACATCGTTGCTAGAGAGCAAAATCAGAAGGAGATACTGCTTCCTCCAGTGGCTATCAGTGTCTCCACCGTCTGTCTGTGGTGACATGCATATGGGAAAACTGTGTGTACAGTAAATAGCCACACAAAACCCTTGGGTGGAGAGCATTAGCATAAATGGATGATTCTGAAGGCAGCAGGAAGGCTACACAAACATTGGCTCCAATAAGGGCGTGCAAACAAAGTGGAGCCACATGTCGCTGTTTGTATCTCAGTGCATTCTACTGCCCCCAGGCTTGAAAACTTAAGTACCTGGTTGACTGCTTCATCACCTAAAGTGCCTGATTGACTGTGTGTGTGAGTTTTACAATACATATAAATCAGGTACATCAGTGCATAAATCAACTCAGATCAGTGGTTTATATATTGTGCTCTAGGCATTGTACAGATGTGGTACACACACTGAAAAATGACTGTACCTTCATGTGATAGACATTTCACAGCATGGCTCAATTAACTGAATTTATCAACTGAGCTAGGCAAAAAATCCATAAAACAGATCAAACTGAAAATGCACTGCACAAAATGTGTGCCTGTGTGTGAGGAAGAAAATAAGTGAGATGCAAAGAGAAAGAGACTGACCGCACAAACTCCAGAATCCACTTAGCATATGTGGTTATGACTGCCAACTTGCGAAAATGTCAATTACTCTCCCTACATCTAAAATTTTTATGAATGCACACAGGCTGTTTCAAAGCCTTTCACCTCAACAGCTCCCTTGAAAATGTTTTCACTCAAAGAAAATCAGCTTTAATTATTGAAAGCGTGGCTTCAAGTTTATTAGTGTTTTTCAGGACTTCCTTCAAATTGTTGTCCAAGGAGCTGCTGTGAATACCAAAATGATCATAGTGATTGAAACTTGCTTTCTTGTTACATACAGACAGTCTGCCATAACCCTAATCGGTTGCCATCAATAAAAGACCGACTTCAGAGTTTGCAGACACACAGGAAACATGTAATAGAAAAAAACACAGATATGAGTAAATAAAAAAGAAAGCAAGAAACAAGCGATAGAGGCACAACTCACATCTTCCAAAGTCTTTTCTTAATATACTATACTGGCTGCACCATGAACTAAACAAACCTAAAACTCCACTGTAGAGAGCAGTATTTCCCAGTTATATATTAGATAGACAGTAAGACAGACAGCTCTGATCTTTACTTCCATAAGCAAGACTCTTTAAATCCCTTCTGGATCAAAGGGAACGGCAAACTTTGCATCCCTTTCATTAGGGGGGATAGATGACTGCATCGAAACCTTTCCTCCTCTTCAGGTCTGAACGGCCAGGTTTGATCAATCAATAGCAGTCCAGTAACTCAGGCCTAAGTGCCCCTTCTTTAATCACTCTCCTCTGAAAAATGGAGGATGGGGTGGTGGCACCAGACATGCTCCTGCACTGTTTCATTAAAACCCATCTTTGGCCCAGGTATAAGTCAAATTTTACTGTGCTTTGTTATATTCTGCTCCAGCAGAAGATCTGCTGCGTGACAAGCACAGCCTTAGAACTTAAGTTCCATCGCTCAAAACATGAAAGTCTGAATGCTGCTGAGAGGACAGAGTAGGGATCACCAAGGCTGATTGAGAGGCTAAGTACAACTGGGCTACTGTCTGACTTTGCCATTGTTGTTCACTGGCGGAGTGTAATCTTCTTAATCACAAACTAAACCTGCAGAACAATTGACCCATTTTCATATGCGCCTTCTTATCTTTGAATGCATGCCCATATCTCATTTAGAAGTGTTGGAAATCCCTTTTCAATCTAGGTGATCTGTTCTCACCAACCTGACTCCAGATGCCTCTAATCCACTCTGATCTCATCCAATATATCAGAAGAATGTCATGTTTATAAATTGCAAGTTCTAGTGTGTAATAGCCTCTTTTTCTGTTTTACATTTCAAGAAAGATTATTTCAGAACTGCTCAAATTTAGAGTAAAAAGCAAAAAGTTCAGATTTTTCAGATGGATCAGGCCTTAATTCCGTTATTCAGACTATGTTAGAGCTTGACTGGGCCATTCAATTGGACCATCGTCCTTGCCCTATTATACAAGCACAGGAGCAGACTTTACTTACTTTCTCTGTTGGAGATCGTTGTACATGCAAGTATAGCCAAATTCACTGCACAGAAGTCTATAACTCACTCAAATGCTGCTTTTGTCAGATGACACTGTGGTTATAGAATCAGGGATCAGAATCAGAGCGACAGTCTGAAAGTGACTGCGAGGGATGATTTTCAACCATAATATCTGCGGGTTTAGCAGTCTGACAAAAGAAACAGAAAAATATGTGAAAGAGAGCATCTTTATTGGTGATTTGGCTATATTAACATAAAATTACACTTCACTGCTTTTACACAAAGATGCAAAAAGATGGGAACATGTGCAGAGTCCCTTGGCCCATTTCGGTCTTGTTGAATTTATGCATGCAGGAGTGATCGGATTCCCAACCACATTCTCTGGGTGTGTTAGTTTGGTTTTGAGAAGCTTGATTTCATCCACTTTCAACTGGACTAACATGTTTACATGCATTCTAAAAGTCCTGATTTGATTCTAACAGAACAATTAAATTAACTTTTTTTTTTTTCCAGTGTCATGTAAACATGCTCGTAGAAAGGCCAAGTAAAACCAAATTCAGTAGCCTGATAAACCAGCCTAAATGGATTGGATGTCTAATTTAGTCTGGCTCCGATCAATGGATACAACGGAACATTGTTGATGAGCACAACCCGTTGTCTTTCAAACCGTGTCTGTGCCTATAGGCCAACGCTCTGACCAATCAGCGCAACTGACTGTGACGTAGTAAGCGCGACAGAAAGCTTTGGTGGGAGGGGACTCTTCCAAAACTGATGCCAAGGCTGAATCAAACGAGCGCTGTTCCATTGCCGCCGCCATCTTTCTTGTTGTGCTTTCGCTGTCTATGTTCGCTTCCACTGCCCAACGTCGCACTGCTCTGTCGTTACTCCCTCAAAACCCCGCACCAGAACCCTCTGCCCCGCCCGCGTTGATTCAAAACACATCTCTGCGTTGTGATTGGTTTAGTTGCCATCTGCCAGATTCAGGGCAGTATTTTCAAAATGAAAAGTGGTTCGAGGCCAGACCCAACCGCAGGCAAAACATTTTGCCGTCCAGCAGTTGGCGCTGGTTTTCCAGGCTACAACTTCAGTGCTTTTCAAATACTCTTTAAATCCAAGTCATCAACCATGTGTTCCTCTGGGCAGTTGCCTAAAAATGAATGCCCTCAAAGAAAGAGAAGGCTACAGAAAGATAGCAAACCGTTTTCAGGTGGCCATTACTTCACTTTGTCATGGAAGTAAAAAGGAGCAGTTAAAGTGCAGTTGAGCTTTGAAAAATGCAACTGTTTGATAGAACTGCTCTAAGTATTTCTAGAAAGGTATTTCTCGAAAAAAAAAATGTTTAAGTATTAAATAGCTAATGTCTTGCTTTGAAGTACAATAGTTTGCCGTGTAATTTGGAGGAAATTGACATTTTTGGATGATGATTGTTATGTAGAGATTAGTAATTCTATATTAAGGGAGACAGTGAATGATAAAATATCACTTGTCACTGTTTATTATTGTATTCAATTTGATCATGTGTAAGGGCTCGTTATTTGTCTGTGTGTGTCTGTGTATGTGCATATGCTTACCAGACTTACAGTCTAACCACACAGCAGGAGAAGGGTGTTGCAGAAGGATTACTATCACACAGCAGTCTGACTGGAGATTAAAATGTGGTCTTTTTTCCTTGACTGGATCCAGTCTGCCTCCCTTTTCTTTCTCATCACTCCATCTCTCTCGCTACATTCCTTCTCAGCAAGAAATGAGAGGGGATGGGCTCTCTTCAGCATGAGCAATGGTGGCGTTATTGTCAGCATGAGCTGCCCATCGTTGCAATGTGTCAAGCTGGACCCCATTCCGCTATGCTGTCACCACAGCATGTGGATAAGATGTGAAAACTTTGGTAAATTCATCGTGGAGGAAATCAAGCACGGCACCCGACTGATCTGACACCCTTATCTTCATGGCATCAGTCGCCTCAGACACAGACAAGTCAGTCAACTGGATCAAATATGTAACACATGAAAACAATAACAATAGAAAGAAATGTAGTAAGAAATGTGTAATGTAATGTAGTTCAAAGACTGTCCATCTACGAGTCCATATAAAATTAATATGACAATATGACAAGTGCTGTGACCTACATGAAACGGCTTCGGTTAACAGTAGATTGAACAGCAAAATATGAACAGCTCTATTTTATTCTATCTTGTCAATTCGCTTTCATCACTTTTCCAAGTTTCGAAATCTGGATTGGTCCCCGCAAGCAGTAATAGAATATCTAAAATCATTCTGAAGAAGAGGCATACAGCATAGAACTTGCATATTCTTCTTTCTGTAAATACAACATCTTACAATTCTGTAAGCATTCTCTGAAGCGTACATGTGTGGCCTCCACAGGAAGCCGGCGAATGAATACAAGTGTTTTTTTCCCTTCCTCCCAGGGTATCTGAGCCGTGCTCAGGGAGCGCGTGCAGTGTAGACAGAAGCGAAGCCACCAGCTGCTGACCTTTACTAGTATCACATAGCAGCAGGGAGTGCCTCATTTTACCTGACTCACATTTTAAAAACAGCTAATCAAAAGGAACCCATGGGTTACAACTGTAAAGGGCTATGTGTGCGTCTCCTAATGTTTATTTCTGAACCATTTAAATATGTGTAGATTTATGTCTACATGTCTAAATGTACCCCGATGTGGTTCATTTAGCTTATCTGATATTTTGATTATGTCGTTACCAGTTAACAAGGAAAATAATATTTTTTGATCCTTTACAAAGTGGATGTGGGCTGTGCTACGTAGGCCCTCAAAGTGGATGTAAATCAGATCTGAGTTTCATGTTCGTCCTTTAATTTGTAGCAACCACAGCACTGGTCTGACCACTGCTGGTTGTCAACCTCAAAACCATCCCTTTGAAAAGTTAAGAGGTCAGACAAGGCCATGGTCTGGCCACCAATGACTAAACTCTGCAATTTAAAACTACATTTAATTCTTAGGCTATGCTTTTATCTTGGGAATCCAGTCTAATATTTACTGACAACATCTATACAAGACTTGACATTAAGTACGCTGTGAGCTTTTACATTTTTTTTTTTTAAATTTTCAAAATGAAATTTTCGGCTTGATACTCCTACTCTGTGTATAATACTAAAGACCAAAGTGCTGCTAAAAAGGGAAGTGCAATTAGACCAAATAAATCCTCTTTCCCATAACCTAACCCACTTCTGAGAATCGTTTTGCCCTTTTCCCAAGCAAAGGAATCCACCCCATCTCGTGACTCTTTATAAACCTCCTTAAAATCCCTCATAATCAGAAGTGTTCCTTGACAGACTCTCTCTCTGCAGGTACTGAGGCATGGAGTAATAAAGCTGTAACTCAGCCCCAATAAAACAGTTTCTACATGAAAATTTGGATGTAAATTAAGGTCTTTTGAACACAGGTGCACCTGCTAATAAAATGTTATACTTTCCCTTTCTCTGCAGTGTTTACCCCACTGACTGTAAATGATGACCAGAGCTGCTGTGCTGCATTAGTAACTAATGGGTGGCATCACAGCAGCTAATGATTAGTTTGTGAACTATCATTTTGAAGCCTCAGTTTTGGCGTTTGGAAATGTTGGTCATTTTAAGAGCTACAAGTAACCATGTTTGACAAGAGGGTTGAGCTAGAGTGATGACTGAAAGCTGATTGGACCAAAGTGTCCCTTCTTGTGGACTAATATCTACTGAATTCTAAAACCATTTTAAGAAGGATCCCCGCCATGCCCGTGGGAAAAAGTACTGACTTTGCATTTCATTAGAGAAGCTGATACTTTTTGAATGGGACTTCAGAGGAGACAGAGACATTCATCATTAGAGACTTGGGGCTATCATTTGTATTTCACTATAAGGCATTTCTATATTGTGTCTCATCATGAAAGACTTTAACTTATTGGTTTACCCACAGTGTGCTGAGTGCATGTACTCATTCAACCATAGTCCCATCAAGTAACTACAGTGCTTTTTCCACAAGCTACCACAACAGAAAGGGATAGTGTTACACTGTATCCTACAGGCAGAATTTCTGATGAATACAGATTTCTGTGTGCATTATTTTCTCTGGACAGTGGGACTAGTGAGCCACAAGCTGTTGTGTACATTGTTAAAACTGGCCCTTGTATCATAAAAATGTCTGTTGCTCGAAGAAAAACGAGACGTGTCCACTCTTGCAGCCCTGAGTGTAACAGATTGAGTGAAAATTAGTGTGTGCACCCTGGTGTTATGTTTACATGACTGCCAACTGGAGCTGGAGCAACTGCTGCAGATTCATTTGATGTGGGACTGGCTGCTGATTGAGCCCTTTTCCATTGTAGACAAAAGCCAGATGTTTGTGAATGTTAATGTTTATTTTTTTTGTTTGTTCGTTATTTTGTCCAGTTTAAAAGCGGCTTTAGTCATGAAAATTCTCTTAAAGTATCCATCTAACAATCACATCAATAGCAACAAAGAAGACATTCCTTTTATACTTTTTGATCTGTGTGAGAATGAATGTTACCAGGGTGGAAAAATGAGAGAAAGGTAGAAAAAGAGAAAAGCTGAAGATTTGGACACTGAAGGATAAGATCTCACTTGTGTCAATCACAAGCAGTGAAGGGGCTGGATGAAGGCTGGTGAAGGCTGACAAGGGAAGTAGGACGAAATGGGTGAGGGTGGTGGGAGGGAGGAGCTTGAATTCTATAGCTCCCTGAAAGTAGGAACTCAATCAGCGGCCAGGCGAGGAGCCCATTGTGCTGGAGTGTAATGGGAACTGTGAGATTTTATTAAGAGAGAGCAATTCCATGTGCTCTTCATCAGGGTTTCCATTGTGGAATTGGTGGTCACAATGACGTACGGGGAAGATACAAGGTATTTACTGTCTCACATTTGGGAGAATAGACAGCTCCCAGAAATAGGGTTCCGCTTTGACGCGAGAGGCTCTGTTACCTATAATTGTCACAGCATCCTCTTGTTCGACCCGTTTCCTGTCACTCCATTTCTTCTAAACTTTCTTCCCTTTTTTTACTCCCTTCCTCCTTCTTTTCTTTGGCTAGCACAGTGAGAAGGTGTGTCAGCCTGACTAGTGATGGACCTATCCTTGTCAGTTTGGTGTAGTTAGATCTGGAATTTGCAGAGCACAGGATCTAAATACAGCAGGGAACTGTTTTTCATTTCCCCTCAGTCAGTAACTATAGGAAAACAGCATGCTGCTGATTGTTCTGTATTTCCACACAGCTTTGACTGTTAAATTATGAATTCTCTTAAATTGCAATACCCTCACTCCCGAGGCTCATTTTAAAAGGAAAGGAACCCCTTAATCAAATAAACACACTTTTTACTGTTGATAACTAACACAGGTAACTGCTGCACAGAGCACTTTAACTGGTAATGCATGCACATATAATATAAAACAAATATTGGAAGAAATCGCCAATGGGTTTATTGAGGGATTTGCTATTATTCTCAATCACTCCTCTTTATATCACTGCGTTGCATTGGTAGTAACCAGCTTATCTAAAGGATTGTAGTGGATATTTTGCTTTATATTTTTGTTTGTTTGTTTTCGTCTCATGATACTATGGGGTTAAGGTTAAAGAACGACTGCAGTCAAGGTTAAAATAACTGATTTATTGTAATTCACTATCTTGGCAAAATCTTATCTTATGCTGAGGTATCAATGCACTGCAACTCCCCCCTATGCAAACATCGGGCCTGTATTCCTGCAACCCAGACGTCTGTAAGCAGCTTCTATCATCTGTGATAGAAGACAGTGGAAGAAGTGTTTCTGAAACAACTCTTTTTGGGATTTTTTTGGTCAATCTTCCGTATACATTTTCTTTAACCTAAGTTTTGTCTTCACCTGCCGCCAACTTTTACTTCACTTGTAAGCCACCATATAGGTTTAAAATTAGGATCTAAACTTTGTAATTATGTTTAGGCAAGACGTGTATCTATGGGTGGGGAAAAGATCACTGTTGGATGGTTAGGGTTTGACTTCATCATTTCACAAGCTTTGCTACGTGTCAGAAAACTCCAGAATTTTTGCTGTACGTCACCCATATTTCAAACAGAACTTTAAAGAATAACGTTTTGCACAGTTGACCTGTGGTGTTCTTTTATATGGAGATGACTAATCACTGAGACCAGTGGAAACTGCCAATGATTACAAATAGAAAATAAAGTAGAAAACAAAAAAGCAATCAAACAAAGGAAAAAAATCTGAAATGTCGGATGGTAGAACTTGTATTGCTTGCTTTTTCACAACGTCACAATACTCGATCAAAAATTTAGTAATGTGAGATTAGATTACTGCAGTCATCCTATCAAATACACAATTTCCTCTCTTGATTTGGAAAAAAGCCGATTATGCCACTACTTGTAAGGATGAAATTCAAAAGCAGCCATCTCGTCTGACTGAGAGATGATATTCTATTAAATAACGAGTTGCTATCATCCCTCTCTGTCCTGATTTGGCTTTGTCTTAATGAATCTAAACTTACTCCTCTCTGGTCTCATGCAGCCACTACTGACTCTCCATCATAGCCAATCTGATAAAGGGATGAGAGAGGATATCATGTGTTCCTCACACAAATCCTGTCTGTAATCCGTACATTGTTGTTTTTCTACTTCTCTCACTGTAATCGCCTTTCAAGTCCATTTTGTCTAACCCCCCAAATCCTCCAGATATGGTACATAAAACAATCTGGGCAGCCACAATTTGGGAGAGACAAAGTATAAGAAAGGAGACTATTAACAAAAAAAAAAGTCTCAATGAAGTTCTGGTTTTACTGTGGAAAAAAAAGGGTTGCTGATAGCACTAGTATGTGGCATAATACATCTGTGCATGCTGACCATCTGATAAAGAGGCAGGACAGAAGGGGGTGGCGGGGTAGGGATTACATTCCCCGACAGAAATAGGGACCAGCACAGGCCATATGTGGTCCAGTCTCTGAAAATCCCATCTGACCACAAAGCATCCAAATAGGAAAACATTTAAAGAGAAGAGAACAGATTTAGGGAGAGAAAGAAGTGTTTGAAATAAATGGATGACGTGGTATTACACACAATCGTTACTTCAGTCAGCAGATTAATTCTCTACCTTAAGTCCATCAACACAGTGGGCACCCCTGAACAAAGCCTTGCCAACTGTTGTTTTCTCCATGATTTTTTTTTGTCTGTCCCTCCCCTCCAAGCTGGCTTGATTTAAGAGAGCTATATTTGCCAGTATTTTTTTTACTGTATAACACGCTCCATCTGTTAAGGTCTGCGGATGCAAAGTGATTGCTGTCACACATAATTTCTCTGATGTGACTAGATATTCGGCACAAGTGTGACCCCTGGAATGAGCCACCTGAACTGGAGGTAAAATTGCATTCACACATACGCATCAACAATAGTTTGTCTCCAAATACACACATTGAGATGCACATTTGAAAACATGCCCTCCATCTTCAACTGGGTGCTGACAGTTCCAATCATGTATGGCATCTAAGCCCATTAGCGTCAATGATAAGCTCTGACAAAGAGAACAAAAAGCTGAAAATGGATGCAGACACGGTGAGAAGCCCAGTGAATTAGGCAAACCCTGAAAAGGCAGGTGCATTGCCGCACTGCTGAAAAAAACAATCAAGCTTGAGACATGAGAAAAAAAACCCATTGTTTTTCTTTTATGAAAATTTGTATAAACATATTTCATATCTGACTTGAACTGTAATAGTGGCACAGACATTTCTGCTTAGATTGGACACTTGCCTGTGATTAACAAGAGAGGAGCCAGGTGTTGTTGAGCCTCAGGGTCAGCTTGGGGCTCTGCTGGCTGGCTGATAGTGGCACAGCTCCACTGAACACTGTAAACTTGACTGTATGCCACAGGATTCAATTTACAAGCTGCTGGTTTAAGCTGGCACAATGAACCACCCTGTTGTTTGCACCAGGATGCGCTGTCTCTTTTGGAGGCAGTTTGTCCTGCAGTTAACGAGCACTCTAGTGAGAGAGAAACTCTAATGGTCGATTACAGCTGTGATAATGGTAGAGTCTTTTGTGTGCTCGCAATGGTAAAAAAAACTTGCCTTCACGAGAGGGAAGAAAACAAATGAGGGTAAAATAAGCTCTTGGTTAGAAATCCTGCAAAGCTTGCCACTTCTATGTGATGTGCTGACGGAGGACTCAGTGCTCTCTGTGTTGATCTGGATCCTAGTCAAGTGGATCATGCATGCCCAACACCCCAGCAACCGTCTCACATCTATTTTCCTCTTCCCTCCTCTCACAGACACACACATACACATTTGTCACACAAACTTGCAGAGTTGTTCTTAGAGGCACATTGGGGCACTTCTCTTTATTCTTGCTATATCATATGATTTTAGGGTTATTCAAATTCATAAACAATGCTGCAGGCATTTCCCTGTATATGAGAAAAAGCCGACTGAAAACATTAAATGAACACTCAGACTTGATAAGAAACTATTTTTACCATATGGTAAATAAACAAGTGTAGCGACAGACTTCAAAGTTATTCAGAGCAGAGCATTTTTCAGGAACAGAAAATGAAATCTGTTCTTATTTATTTATTTCTTTTAGGGATTTTTTTTTATTGTGAAAATCATATTGGAACTTTGCATATTAGTGGTCTATGATTTCAGGATCTGCTAAGCACAGAAACATATGCATTTGGCATCATTCTTGGTGCTGAAGACTGTACATCTATGTACATTTCTGAATAATCCAAAATAAGAGTAACAAAGGTTTCAGTCTTCTCAATGGGGGAAATAATCAATCATTAAAAAAAACTACCAATTCTACATCTATCTGACTTGAATATCAACATTCTTGTAGATAAAGGGTTCAAAGAAGACTATATAGAAATTGTTCTCAACAACGATAACTCCGAAGGTGTTTGGAGTGAAGGAACACAGCTTTTGTTGACAAGAGTGACACAACTGTGCCAGTTAGTGTAAAGCATTAAGAGTACAACCCAATTTATCTCTGACTAGGGGCCATTCAGTCACAGCTTCAGTGTCAGTCTGGTGATGAGGTCGTGCTGAGTGATCAGGCTCTGTCTTGTGCTGATTAGTCAAGAGAATTTACAAAGCCACCACAACTGTGGGCAGCCATTTATCTGGCGCCCTGTAATTAATCCATTTCCATGGGAGCCTTTGGGGAGTGTGTGGGGATCGCTAAGGAGGCTCTCGAAAGGCAATTATTGGACACACAAAAACTAAAGTTTGGCACGCACAAGACAAATGACTGTTTGAGTGACACAGTGGTACCCGATGAGTTCCAAGCCCTTTACCTCTCAGTAAAAGGGTTGATTAGAGAATGCCATGGAGCGGAACCTGAAGCAGCAACAGTTGCAGAAAAAAAACGTGGAAAAGAACGGCAGAGAGCAAAAAAAATGAGTGTTCTCTAAGTGCACACATTTAGTCATACACCTTAAGGTCAACACTGGTCTTTTTGTCATGACAGGCAATGTCTGAGTGTTGTAAATAGTTGACATTTCCAGAAGGATGCCTTGAAGATGCCTTGCAGCGTACTGCAGTGATGGGAAAGACGATTCATGAACAGTATCTGCCGGAGCGAAAAAGGCCCTGTGACTAAAGACAGCTGAATGGTTGTGCTATTTGACCCTTAGAATTATGGTGAGGCCGTGCTATGCTTAATCCCACTGATATCCTTCCACATGTCAAAAGAGGAGATTTATGCTCAATAATGAGAGAAATGTTTCTTCAGTCCCACAGGTGTTTGATACCATGCCTGAGTGCATAATTTTATCAGAAACTCGACCAGAGAAAACAGATGTCCAGTGTTTCCCTGTAGCAAAACATCCCACTCCCACCAGGCATTCACAAAGTCACCCAGTCACCCACACATTTAAGAGAGGCAGCTGCCAGAGCATTAGTGTCCACAACTCAGTAGAGACAGACGTAAACAAGCATGACAGTTGGTTTTGGGGATGCGAGGAACGCTGATTGACAGTGCTCTGTCGGCCGGATTAGAGACGTTCATTTCGTCCTGAACTCAATTATATTTTACAAAGGCTGACATCCCCAGTTAATTGCAGCCTTTCCACATGAGGGAATTATTTGCACTTCTCAATTCCCTGGCCATGTGTACTCTGTTCCGCATGTACTGGCTTCATCTAATATGTGAAAATATTGCAAATTAGATGACTGAAAAAAGGGAAAGGGAAAAAGAAAATTTGGGGAAAAGAAAATAGTTGTGGAGTTGCGGAGGAAGTGAGGTGTAACTTCTGGAGAGAAGAAAATGGATAGGCAGCCTGCCTCAGACTCCTGAGCGCGTCTGGATCTTAGCTCTGAGACAGCTTAGTTCAGAGACAGATCCGAAGCGACAGTATTGTGATGATTGACATAGTGATGAGGAGACGAAAAGGAGAGCAAGAGAGGAGAAAAAAAGGTTATGGAGTGCCACTGGCTACACCAAAATGAAATTGTGAGTCTTGCTCAAGGAAGGATGTGACAGGAATCCAAGAATGGTTTTGCGCTGAAGAAAGAATGTCTGGGTAGTGATGTCAAGGAGGCCCACGAGCCAAGCATCGACATGTTGCATTATTTGCCAACATGTGCCTGCTTACATATGTGTGCTTTTGTGTGACTAGGGGGTTGGTATTAAAATAAAGTGAAAAACTCCAAGCCTGTATATCCCGGATTATCCAGCCATATCTTACTTACCCTCCGACTCCTCTCTGCAGACATCCAATGGCTGACATGTGTCACCACACACAGTCAGATTACCAGGCCTCTAATCCACCTCTCAGGCTGACTCTGTGGGTGAGAGGGCCTGGGATGATCTGCCACACCACGAATAATCCAGTACCTAGTATTTCAAGAGGTAGAGGGAGGGGGGCAAGTTGTAGCTCTCCTTTCTGTCAGTATTGCTGTATGTTTGAGGTGCCATGAAGCCCATGAAGCCTTGGATTAGATTTGTTGCTATTGCTGACATGTGGAGAGACAGCTGTCGCCAATATGTGCAAAACCGAAGGGCAATACAGGCCTGTATCTCTTTGCTACCCTTGGGCTGTCCCTGATTGTTGGGAAGCTAATCCTGTATCGTTGTTTTGTGGTTTTATTTGTTACAATGGGTATCAGTGACATCACCAGTGTTGACATTGGCTCGCCAACAAACAACGCCACTGTTTATCTTTGTGAGATACTGAAAAAAAACACTCCCAGATGGAAGCAATGTACTGCCAGTGAGATAACAGAGTAAACAGGTAGACAGGATATATTTGCTGATAATAATCTCATCAGACAGCTGAATTAATTTTTTTTTACTCTTTTTTCATCAACAGTAAACATCCTTTTCATTGTGTTAGATTGCAATATCGTGGTACTGGATATTTGACTTCTATCCTGGTGAATGTAGCACAACAAGCACATGAAAGAATAGCTCTTTAAATGTTTATAGAGAGGACATGGTCCAATATGTGCTACAGGTGAAGAGACTTATCTTATATTTGATGGTGGTTTTACTCTTAGTGCTGTGAGATATTCAATGTCTGGATCATGTAGTTCCTTTCAGGGACACATAGCTCTGATTTGGTCACCGTGACCCTTCTCAGAAGCTTCTGCAAGTGTGGCTTAGAAAACAACTTTTAGGGGAGGAAGATATCCTAACTATCAAATGTTACTGAAGAAAAGAATGTTCTCTTTTATTTTCTTTTATATTGGTCTATTTAGCCATTTATAGAGGTCCAAGCTGTAAAGTCTTAATGTCTAAGTCAATGTGGGTCAGAGAACAAGCTTTGCAGCAGGGCAATAGAACACATTGAGCCTTTATCAAGTATGGACTACCTGCTGCTGTGAGGCACCTGACCTATTAGGGCAGACCGATCATTCTTAACTAGTAGTTCTTAATCCTTGAGTAGTGCAGCACTAGTGGTGGCATGTTGCAGGCTGATCATATTATGTCCCTTTGTTTCCTCTGGATATTTTCTACTGAGTTTTTTTCAAACATTTTTCTGGGCTGGTTTTGATGCTGTGCTGTTCAAGTGAAATCTACTGGTAATTCTGGGACTTTTTTAACATCAAGTAAGATGACTTTAAATGCCAACAGGAAAGTTTTTTACATAAGAGAGCAGCTGAATGACGAAGACACTGTGAGAATAAAGGGAGTGCAGTATTATGTGTTTCTCCAGGATATTGCTCCAGAGACATGTTCTAGACTCTTGACACCTCTCTACAACCTCTTACAAAAATAATGGAATTACCACACTTAGAGTATATTCATTCAGCTATTCTGGTTTATAAAAAAATATGCAAATCAGAGATATGATGCGAAACAGATTAGTTTTACAGCTGAAAATACTTCGAGACACAAAATGCTGAAAAAAACACATCAAACAATAAGAAAAAAAATAGAGAAAAATAATTTTCTTTTCTCCAGATTAAGTAGAAGTGAAAAAAACATGAAACAACTCAATGATGAGAAACTTTGAAGTGGTTTGTCAAAAGATTTTTATCTTCTTTCATTTTATTTTGTTATTCATACGGCAAAAAAACACAATAAAAACATATTTTTCCCTGGACAGCTTCCATCACAGGGCCACACAACCAACCACACTCACACTCATTCCTAGGGTTAATTTAGAGTCACCAATTAACCTAAAATGCATATTTTGGAGAGAGGAAGGAAGCCAGAGTACCTGGAGATAGTACACAGGGAGAACATGCAAGCTCCACATAGAAAGGCACCAACTGGGATTTGAACCTTCTTGCTGTGAGACAATGGTGCTAACCACATACACCACACCACCTGAATTCAGTTCATTTCGGTTCAATTCAATTCAATCCAATCATAAATGACAAAGAGAGCTATGATGTGAGCCTAATATTTGCCATTTGCACGAGATTTGACAGCACATCGAGCGAAGTATATCCCTGAAGTAAGAGTAACAGATTTCTCACGTCCGTCATATCTCCTTCTTCTCATATGGTAATCTGACCATATATCAATAAGAGCCTGTGCCTCCTTACTGTTTCTCGTCTGCCCATGAGACATTTTCAAACATTTTCTTTGTTTACATCTGCTTATTTGGTTTTGCATTGTTGGCGTTGTTCTTTTTTTAAAATCTTTTATCCAAAATACACTGCGCTCTACATCACTTCCTCTCTTTGGTTCGCTGGATAGCCGTATGCAAGTGACCCGAGACTCAAATTTTCTAGAGTACCAGAGTTGGCTTGTTTTGTCCAGGCTGGAGTACAGATGAGCTTTCACACTTGCCCAAAGAAGCAAAATAATCAAGGAATGTATGAGCACATAGCTTTTGCACAGTGCTGTTATTTATTTATTTACCAAATCAATCTGTCAAATTTCTCTGAAAAGCTGATCTTATGTCAAATTAAGCCACCTCTACTGTGTAGGCCTATGTCTGATCATTAATGCCCCTACTGCAGCTCAAACTTGTGCCGTGCTGAAAGCAATATGCATATGTGACTAGGTTCAATATAGTCAGATTGCTGTTGCAAAATGTCGTGGGAAAGTATTAGGGGGTTCATTCAAACTTGACACTGATATGTTCACTTGTTACCAGATTTATAGAAAACAGTGCATTAAGGGGCCTTAGTGTCAGTGTTGGTCTGTAAGGAACAGCCTCCCTCTCAGCTTAGAGGAGGGCAGTGGGTAGCCAGAGCAGCAAGGGGGCTAACACCACTTCAACCAACTCCCCATTAGTCAAGGAAAACCGAAGACAAGTGACCTCAGGAGACCTTTGATTCCTAGCTTGAGCGACCTCCGAATTGTTTAGAGTGCTGTGGCTAAAACAATGTAAACAATTCAAATTGGTATCATTCTGGGAGACAAGGTTATTTTGCGAGTTATTGTCGTGTCATTGTTTTGAGAGTGGGTGTTGCTCTCTATCTGGGAGACAGGAAAGTCATTAACGGAGTACAGACAGTTTCCAATCACTGTAAAAGTAATGGTGAAATTGCAGGAAACGACATAAAACCAGTGTCTATAATATCTATGCAGCAGTACTAACAACCTCTCTCTGCAGATGCTGCTTGAGGTCAAAACCCACATAATACACCGAAGCAGTGACTGCTTCTAGTTGTGTAAGTTTTAACTGCGAGAAAGAAAGAAAAATAACGTGTGAAAGCAGCTACGACAACCCATTATTACACCACAGAATGTCCATCTTTCATTGTATGAAATATGTTGAAACAGTCATCATGATGTAGCCTGGTGGCTCGGGATAACACCTATGTGTAGATGTAATGTTCAAATACTTCACAGTACAATGTGCTCCTAGTGAAAGCAATGCAGAGGTTAGACAGAAAGACATCATGGGGCTGTCCCCCTCTCTGCTACAGAGTTTGGCCACAAACCTTACAGATTTTTTAATAGCACACAAAAATGCTGCGTAAAGCCTAAATTGCAGCCCTCAATGGGCAACAGATGATGGAATGAAAGAGATTTAGAGCTGTGGGGGGAAACGAGATGTATGTATTTGATGTGGGCCCGGGATTGAGGAGAGAGAGGAAAGAGGGCAGCATAGCACACCAAGGCAGCATCTGGCTCTTGTAAGGACACACAGTGCTCTGGAAAGTCTCTACAGAATGAGTAAGAGGCTGACAGATAGCTCTTTCTAACGCCCAACAGGCACTCACCTACTAGTAACACCTGCTGCACCCATATGGTGTTACAATATCACCCATCGCCTAAACAAAACTAGGACATGCAAGGTGTAAAAAAGTTCTAACTGTGAAATTGCGAAGCTGTCGCACAAAAACACTCATTCCAATCGTACCCGTACTCGAGGTAACCATGGCAACCCCTCACCTGTCGCCTCATCGACGACAATAGGCAGACAGCCAGGTCAGAGTGACACATTTTCTCAACCTCACAAACACACAAGAAGATTTTTCATGTGCACCACGTTTCTCCGTTCTCTCTTATAAGCCAACCAGAGTATTAGCAGATACAGAGCTTGGTCTTTACACCCCAGAAAAAAACATCTGCCTCCTCACACGCTGTCCTGTTGTTTATGTTATGCTCTCTCCTCTCTCCTTGTCTTTTATTAATCAACACTTGCTCCGTCACAGATTCATCCATAGACACGTAAGAACAATGACACATTTTAGCTTCGCAACATTTATCCTGACCTGGCATATTCTGATCCCAAGCGAAAATGTGGCCCAGTATAACGGGCCGGTGGGCTGCAGCAGCCTCTATTCAGTGGAGACAAAAACTGGATCTGTGGCTGACTAGCTGACTGGACTTGTGAATAGAGCCAGCAATCCAGCAATGAGAGACCCTGTTAACCCCTATGCTATGAGGCACTGCCTGGATGTCTACAATACAGCTGGAAAAAGAGAAGCATCAAAACTGAATGAAAAACGTGGCACTGATGGAGAAAAGCTATTTGCTTTTATGTGAGCTCATGAAAGTGTCATGTGCTGCAAAAAACACACAGATTCTATAAACTGAGCATCAAGTAGTCAGTGAAAGCTATAGCATCAAACTGTCACTATTCTCCCACATAAACTTCTGCTTTTATCCCGTCCCAAGTGTGGTCGAATTATTTCTGAGAAGAAAGGGAGGCTACTTGACTGACACATTCAAACAAGTTGCGGTGCAAGGAATGAAGCTGAAGCACAGCGGCTGTTGAATTGTTAGGATGGGACAACCTTTGTCCTGGATGAAAAGAAGGGGGGATGGGCCGTAACACTTGGCTCTCATTTTCTTGCCACTTTCATCTCGCTGCACATCGCAGACCCAGTGACTCACCGAGTGAGCAAAACATGGCCAAAACCAATAGCCAGCAGATAGAATCTCTTACGCTAACAAGCTTTTCTCTTGGGGATACCATCAGCTCCCTGGTTTTCTCATACAGCTAATTAGGGATGGACTGAGAAGTGGACCTACAGCTATCTGTTCACTCTGTTTTTATCCTTCCAGTGGTTTTCAAATCTACTGGTTCTCTCTGTCTCTTTCACTCTGTATGTCTCCCTTTTACATACACCAGTTTCTCTCTCAATTCAATATATCCCTCATTCACTTTATATGCATCTATCTACCATCTTCCACCATTGCTGCCACTACTGCCACAATGTCCCGCCCAAGGCCACTACTGCCTCTTAATCCCATTAGACCAAACACAATCAATTATCCAGCCAGCCATAAGGATCTGAGAGCATTAAAAGGTTAGCTCAGGAGATTTAAAGCCATTGATGTCTATGACAGGAATGTACCCCACAGCACCCCCCCACCCTCTTTCAAGCACTCCCTGCTTACCAGTGTGTCGTTGTCCGTGTGTGTGTGTACATATGTCAGCACATGTTCATCAACATGACACCTCGGCACCAACTGGAGCCACCATGCATCGCTAGCGGATCTTTAATCATGTCCCTGCAAGTCCTGGCAAATTACTGCCTTGTGATGGTAATCGATAAAGCGATTAACACAGCCAGGGACTGCAGCTGCTGGAGAAAGAAATACCGTTGTGGTCACTAGTTGATTTTTTTCCCCCCCTCATAATCTGATTCTCTTTGCCAAGAGTCAAAGAAAAAATGTAGAAAGAAGGACTCTCCTCTTCCAAGCCAGGGAGGCACACGTGGAGGATTGGAACAAAGGACACCTACACACTGTGCTTGTATTGAGAGATGGAGCAGCTGTGGAGACTAAGGTGCAGGACAATCAATAGAGCTGGACAGATAGACTGATATAATCTTATTGTAATCTGTGGACTCATCTCACCTCCTTCCATCTGTCTCACCACTACCTGTCCATAAACTCCATGCACCAGTGCCGCTCTATGGCTCGATGTCATTTTTTCACTCCCTTTTATCTCTCCCATACACTCCGCCTCGACCCTCGCTTCTCACTGAGTCTGTTCCTTAAAAATTAAATATGATCATTCCTTTTGAAAAGCGCCACCATTAGCCACATAATGAATATTCTGTTAATGTAGCAGAGAGAGAAGACTATGTCAGTAAGAGAAGTAAATGACGGCAAAAAGTCAAAAGGTGAAACTCCCAACTCGACAGTCATACAGTGTAACCATAACAGCCAAATTAATATCTACTGGCATAATCTAAAGTTTTATAGCCAAACACGGAGTATTAATAATTTCAAATAGCTTACTACCATGAATGAATACTCCTGTAACTTTTAACAATATGATTGTATATCTGCTCATCAGCGTTCAATACATCATTTATGCCTAATCAATTCTTTCAGTGATGAATCATTGATCAAAGGGCTATTATGAAATACTTCCTCAAATCGTATGTCCCCGATGTGACCTCTACTGAAAAATCATTTGGCCGAGGCTTGAAAGGTGTAGAAGCACTTGTGGCGCTAACTTAAACTCCGTTCCAAAGAACTTGTCGCTTTGCCGTCCAGATGCAGCTGCCAAGCACTGTATCCGCTGGGATTCAAATGTGTTTCCTCATGCAGACACGATAGCCACTTTCCAATTTCAACTTAATCTTAAACCACCAATTTCTATTGCGGAGGCGTTGATTGAAATATGAAACCCTGCATATATACAGGCCATTACAGAGAATACAAGGCTCCAGCTGCTGTCTGTCTGCCCCGGGAAGTGAGAGAAGAAACAACAGGGATCAGCTACGGTCAGAACACATTTCTCTTTATTTATTATTCAATAATGCTGAATTGGCCCCTGACCCCAAGAAGCAGCTCATGACAAACTACCGTCAGGAGGAAATGACAGCCTTGCTGAATCAGAAGGAAATCAAACAGAATCCCTGGGGTCAGAGTTGAAACCTGACAGAATTTGATGCATCTTTCCTTTGAGGAACGACCATGTTTTAGCCTTTTTTCTTTCTTTCTTTCTTTTTTTTTTGGTTGTTAGCTGTTTGCTGCCATGAACACAGACATGCAGCCATACAAGTAAGTGAATCAGCAAGTCACTATAACAAGCAAAGCTGCAATGAGCATCCTAGATATTTCTCTTGCATAATTGCTCCTGGTCTATCTTCCCAGCTCCTCCAACCAATATATTTTTTCAAGAGAAACATTTGCATTTATCTGTCTGTTATGCTTCTCTAATTATTAACAGAACAATTTGATGGGAAGCTAATTCTAACCTAATTCCAGCTTGTAAGAAAAGATTACAGAGTAATTATTGTTCAAGAGTTTTTTTTTTTTCTTGAGAAATGTGAATACACTTTTGTCTACAGCTTTCAAGACTGCTTCAGCTGTTAATTAGTTCAGTTTGATGGCTTGCTTCTATTGCTGCCGTCTAACCCAGTTTGGTCAGCTGCTCAATGGATTTTCTAAGGGTTTTAAAGACTAGGCCAATTCTCTACGGGAACCTGGCTCAAGGTTAGCACCACAGTAATGCCCAACGTCCAGTGAACACAGTCTGCAATGCTTCTCAAGTGACTGCCAGAGAACACTCGCCAAGGTTACGCCTGTCAGAGGCAATGAATATCTCACATATCTCAATCAAAGTCCTTCATAGAACTTTGAGGAATTGGTGCTGTTTGAGCTTCAAACTTAACAAAAATAAGGAAATGAACTCCTCTTGAAAATTTGGAAGAGGGGAAAAACAGTCACGCTGCTCCACCTAGACAGAACAGCGTGACAAATAACATCTTGAATTATTAATCTGCAGCCAATCAAATCTTCAATTAATCAATTATAATCATCTCCTACTGAGGGAAACAGATGAACACATTTGCATTTTCTTTTTGCCGTGTCGCTCATCTAGCAAAGAGCAGAGACAGAAATTTCTCTGATGGCTTTAAGACAGGATGACAGCTTAGTGCTTATGGAGTGATAAGTAGATAAATGAAATACACTTTTAGAGAGAAAAGCTTGTGTGAGGTGGACCACAGGAGAAAATGGATTGATGGATAAAATGGAAAATGTTTCAGATGGCATATTCCCTCAAATGGTTTCAAACCACTGCAGCAAAAAAACAACAACAAGGTAAAAGCATTCCTCTTTGCCATTTATACAGTATGAACAAATGCCATTCAGTCAAAATTGTATTATTAATAAGCATGTAAGGTAAAGACTATGCCTAAATACCAAACAACTACCAGAAATATAAATCAATGCATCTTCATGTCCCCAAAGTCAGTCTCAACATAATGAATTGTGCATTAATGACAATAAATTACTGCACTTTGCTTCAACAGGAAACAATCTATAAACTGGCTGACAGGCAATGTAAATGTGTTGTTTGTGCAGCATAAATCATCAACCAACAACAGAACACCTGTGGATTTTCAAAATGAAAATAAGTCCTCTTTAAAAACGCCCACGAATAATATTAAATGATGTTTTACCTGAGATATCATGCACAAATAAAGGCACTTAATATCTGCATGACAGAACCGGTAGGTAGACATATGCTTGGACAAATTAGCTTGTTTGTGGCCAGTGAGTAAACTGTGTCATAAAATGTCTTTCTTAAATGCCGAGACCTTTTTGAATATGTTCGTGCTATGGCACTGTGTGGATGATAGTGTATGGTGTGATTTCCTGTGTGCAGGTTGTTTGTCTGATCCCTGCAGCATCCTCCATCTCCAGGGGCAGCGATTCCCTCTCTCATCAACCATGCCCAGTCAATGTGACTGTCACTCCCAATCTGCACTGAGAGGGGAGCCTGTGCCTATTTTTACAAATGTATTCATATTCATTAGTCCTGAGTGTCATTCATAGCAGCAGTTCTTTAATGCAGCAAGTAACCATCAGAGGCTGGAAATGTCTGCCTCCTCTCATCTCACAAATTAATAACACAGGCAATCACTGCAAAGGTGCCTTCTGTCAAATAACAATGGCTCCTGATTTCCATCAACTGAGCGCACTTCCTCATTTCCACATGACACACGGTAAAAACACTCAGTGGACTCCCCTCAGGGAATCACAACAAAAATGCCATTGTACAAGGTTTTGAAATATGGAATCATTAATTTAAGTGAGAATTAATTACAACCTTTTTTTTCCCTTGACCCAGCGCAATATTCTGCCTCATAACATCTTGGTGGCAGTCGGTTAATTGTGCAGAGCAACTGGTGTGAACATCCACTGCTAATGAGAGCAATTAGGCATCAGACTCACATGAGATTTAACTTCATCCACATGCTAAAAGATGCCATACTTTGGCTTGATTGGCTTGTATGTGTCACATAAAGTGTATGATGAAATAATGCCGTTAATTAAGAGTCAACCACAGAATAATTCAAGTCTTTCCTTGAGTAGTGCTGATGAAAACACAGTCTACATCTTAAGTTTAGTAGCTGGATCATTAAGACACATCATATGTGAATGCTTTTCTCTATAGTGCACATCCACTTCTTCATGCACCATGCACGGCTCTTCTTGGGCACGGTGCCTCTGAAAATAATGGAAGCTGGCTGCCTCTCACAGCATTGCCATGTTTTTTTCATGCCCATTGTTTCTGCTCCACCCCACTTTAAATTAAGAACACAAAGCAACCCTGCTACCCCACCATACTTTACTCTGGACAACATTAATAAAACAAGCTTTCAATGACGCAGAGCGGTGGGCCAGATTGAGCGGTGTGATTAAAGCTTTTAAACAATGCCACCCTTTGAGTTTGCACATGTCAGCTCTGCAGTCTGATTGTAAAACGACTGGTGGTGTACATGCTCCTTATGTCATTTGCCTTTTGTCTTTTCTTCTTTGTCGTCACCATTCCTCACAAATGCAGTGAAGGCAACATGAGCGCTGGGTCCACTTTAACTTACAGCACAATAAAAGGACATTTAGAACATTGAGAAAGGAGCCTACAGAGGAAGATAAAAGCAGAAAAGTAGTTAGAGTGCTGCAGTGACTAGGTGTGCTCCCAGACCTATGCGCTTCTTCTAGTCCGTGTACATCCTCCAAACCTCAATATGTTCTTACAGCAACATTATTGTTTCTCTACCTGGAAAAAAATCAGAACCTTTTCTCTTCTCATTGAGGTTCAATATCCATTAAGAGCATTTAGGACACTAAAAGATAACTATAACAAGCACTCAAAGAAACAATTTTGGACTGGTAATTTCTTCTTACAATTCTTTCTCTACAATCTAATGATGACAACCCATTGAATAATACAGAAGTGGAAATAAAGCTTATTAATTGAATTTCATGAAATTAAACACTGGCCAGAGCAACTTTATTAAACTGATTCGGCTCTCCAATTTCTGCACTTCCCAGAGGCATAGAGCATGTTCGCCATTGTTACAATAGATATGTGTTCAAACATTATCTGTCACAGAACAGGGGATTAACTCTTTGAAAGCTCCCCACATGTGAACTAAAGCAGCAATTTTTGAGTGCTGCTCAAAAATTAGAGGACAATACAATAGCACAACGACTCGGAGGAGCAGCAGCCATAATGTTTCCATATGTAGTTGATCCCAAGGAGGGACAACAAGAACCATCTCAGTCTTTGCTCTAATGAGTTTGCTTAACTCAGGCATCATAAATCAGTTTTTAACAATCATATGCACTGTATTTCATTTGTGATGTAGATTCAATTTGGCTTAACTCTCAAGTGTAAAAGCTCTGCATCAGCCTAGAGTGAGTTCACGTGTCCGCTGCGTCTCCCGTCTGGAGACAGGAGGCCAGTGTTGTCAGATGGCCTCCTGGTGTAGTACAGTATATGTCCCCAACAGGGGATGCCTGAGCTCGTTTGTTTAGTTACTTCACTCAGGCTCTGTGACAAGAGGAGACAGTGACCGAGGCATCTGGGACATGGGAGCCCCCTGCAGAATTAAACAGGCTGTGTCTCAAGCTCCAGTGACAGGAAATCTTACTCAGATCACAAATCGTAGAACTGATTCCATCTGACAGGTGCATCCTCTTTGTTGATGCAATGTCTTTGTTTTGTCTGGATTACTTGAGTGTAGGCATTTGTATTTTTGGGAAGCCTATGCATGTGCATATGACTGTAAATTGTTTCATTTTCCATTTGGTTTATTATTTTTTTACGTATTTTTCCTCATAATAAAAATGCAATCCCCCCCCAGGTGCAGGACTGGCTTTGTGTAACGGGCCAATCACAAAATTGAAATGTAAATGTATAAAAAGGCTGGCAGGAGGAGAAGTGGAAGGGTTACTGTTTGGGCTCAAACTGGGCACACTAATCCCTTTGATCCCCCCATTTTACTGTCAGCTGTTTCCTAGCTACCATTGGATCTGCACAGAATTTAGGATTTGTGCTACTGTACACCACAGCAATCTCTGCCCCACTGATGCTGCGCTGTCCTCTTTTTCCTCCATCAATACCCCACCTCGTATCAACATATTTCTATTCCCTTTCTCTTCCATCTCACTGCAGTTGGCAGTGACAATGACATGTCAAGAACACATGTTAAATTGGAACTATTTTGCACAGAGGACCATCAGAACATGACTTTACATACTGAAAAAGCTTATTCTGATTTTCTCAGTTCTCATGAGATACTGGAACTGTGCAACACTTTCATTACTAGTGCCAAAAGCTGTATTCAAATAATAGTTTGGTCCTTTGAGAAAGCTCCATTTAGCGATAATGAAACAATCTACATGTATTTGTGTCGACGCATGCGTTAGAATAAGAAAATCTGTTTGGGTATTAGCATATGTGCACACTTCTGCTGTGTGCATGTTTGTGCATCTGCTAGCACACATTAAAGCAATAAAGGAAGTTTTATTGGATTCCTCTTTCCAGCTGCCTTTGAAATTTGAATAAGTAGTCAAATGTATCTGCACAGGATCTCTTTCATCCCTGTCAGTATTGGTTGCTTTCAAAGGTGCAATGCACCACAGGCTTCCCACTTAACCTCAGAGGAGCTCTCCCAAACTGATCCTAAATCATTCCAGGCAGAAACACATGGTGGACTCGATTTGCGTATTGGCGGTTTCATGCTTCATTGTCAAATACTTGCTCTCGCGGGCCCAACACCTATTAATCCTGAAGCATGTACAAGCAGAATGAATAACACAAGTTTCTCAATTTGTTGATTTCAATGGTAGCTGCTAGGGCGCATTGATTTTTGTATGTTCTCTGCACTTACATAATTTGTATCATTCAAGTGGCCAAACTATCAAATCACCCCTTTTCTCTGGGGCTTTTGATCGTGGTGTGTATTTAAATTAAGTACTTTATATCGAAGCAGTCATTTTTCCTTAACATATAAATAAAAATGTAATGACAAGGACATGGTAAAAAAAAAAAAGAAGATAACATTCATATGCATCATCAGGTTAGATAAGGAAACAGCCTTTGTCTGAGGCTGAATCCCACCATATGCTTTTGTGGTTAACCTGAAGTGCTTTATGGCTTACACTGAGGGGCCAAGGAAAGAGAATCCAGATGTGACAGAAGCCATAGAGTAGAAGCCTGCAGTACTGCTGTCAGCTCCTGTCACCATCTCACTTCTTAACTGACACTCTGCTGATGTTACAAACAGACAAGGACAGTGATCAAAGATTTTTGTACATTAAAGTGCCTCAATAACAACCTGCTCCACTCTGCCATGCACACCACCCTTATCAGCAATCCAAGCTTTCATTTCACATCCACATTAATATATCCTGGTATCTCTGTTGCACATGTGTTTTTAGGGAAGGTGGAGTAGTGTCAAACAGTGATAGGAGTGGGGTTGGGCTGATGTTGAGTTTGGAAACAGAATCAAACATGATATTAAATCCCATGTGTCTAAGAGCAGGACAATTGAGGATAAGAGTCAGCTCAAATCTTAATCAATACTGAGCACAAGGCATTGAGATGCAGCTCGAAGCGTTCCACCAGGCCTCCCCAGTGGATATGGTAGGCCTGCTGCCAAGCACTGGAGGTATGTTATGCACTAGACTCACCTAGCCCTGTGAATCTACTGACCTCTGACCCCATTTTCATGCATGATGGATCTATAGAAAAATGTGAACAGCAGAGAAAATATCCCATGAAAAAAGATACAGCTTTGATGCTGCACATCAGCACTGGAAGCAAAAAGAGGTTTACTCTATTTCTGTCTTCTTTTACCTTATATGTCATTGGGTTTGTTGTTGTTCAGTAGACTTTTTCATATTATCTTTTTCTTTGTATCTATATCAACTTTAAAAGAACTAATGGTGTTCCTATCCATGTTATCACTTACTGCAGGGAGTCACAATGTTGTGACTGGCTTGGTTTGAGGTCAGGGCAAGTATGGTCAGAATGTCAAGATGTGAATTCATTCATGTGAATGTACAAAGGAAAATGGATTTGTGCCACCACTTGTTTTTCCTAGGACAGGGAGAAAAAACTGTCCCTCCACCCCCATACTTGTTTCTCCATTTTTCTATTTTCTTTGTCTCTTTTGCCATTTTATTCACAACACAAGAATACACTCACCAGTCCCCAGGAGGGGCGAGCTGGATGTGAGCATAGATTCAGTGAGGGCATTATGCTGTAAAAAGCATTGTTTCTCACAATGGTGTTGCTTGAGTTTCCTTTGTGTAGTTTAAATGTTTACATGGAACAGCTTGGGGGCTCGAAGACATATGTATGGTCCAATCCCTCTGTTCCTTGGATGAAAGTAATGGCACCATTTTTCAAAAGGCTTTTCAAATTGCTCCTTAGAGTGATAAATTGATGAAGAATCACACAGAACATCTTTGCTCCCTTATCAAAATTTTATGAAACAAATCAAACAAATAGTGCCACTTCACATTCCCCTCCATACAGTAACCAAGGTCATTTCCACTCTCAGGTTCAATCCAAGCTTTTTTACTTATTTTTTCATTTTTTGCTGTTATTGTTCGTGATTGTTGAAGTGCCTCCAAGCCCTCTGCCAGATTGATTAGATGTTTTGCCAGTAGAATTAATATATTAAGAATTTGTCTGTTTCCCCCTGCAGCTTCTCTCTCCTCCGTCTCATCAGTAAACAAGGGTATATGAAAAAAAACACACAGCTGTGTGATTAAAATCAGCCCCAAAAGAAGAACCTGCCTAAAAATCGATGCTGTTATTCCTGAAAAATCTAACTGAAACTGTATTTTTCACTCAGCAAGACAAAGAGGGAGCTCTGTGGGTAAAGAATTTCCCTGAACTACATGATTTTTGTGGAGGGAAGATTCTGTCTAACCCACAGGTTGTTCCATTTCTTTTATTCTCAATGCAAGCACAGAAGTGCTTAACACCAACAGTGAGTAATAATTTTATCCAGCTAATATGCAGACATCAGTATGGCAGACACACGGGAGATAGAACTGTTTGCCCCATGCAAATAGCCATTACCAGAGCCCTTTGGGCAAATGGCAATTACCAGGCAAAGGGAGAATGCCAAAACCCTGCAGAACAAGTTAATTTGATTACATTTCCATTATGAACTATAAACAAGGTTTTGCTGCTTGACTGAGCCAATTAAAAGCTTTCAAAAGCTACAGAAATGTTGACGGTGTAACAACCTTTTTGTTCTTCGACAATAATGTTGATTTGAACTATTTGTCACATTCCCAAGGATTGTTTCTTCAAACTTAACACAAATAATAAATAACTTAGGCTTTTTCATGTTTATTTCTATAGCTGCTGCCAGAGAGCAGATTTTTTTTTCTTCCTTCCTCAGCTGTGATATATTCCATCTTGGTGGATAAGGCATCCTGTGGCAGGATGAATAAACATGTGTCGACAGCATTTGGCAGCCAATAGATAGGGGAAAAAAGCAGTCAACCAGCCAGACATGGCAAGAAGATGCAGAAGACACACACGGAGTCAGATACGGGAGTCGGGCTGCCACCATTTCACCTGAGGCTGCGCAAGTCACTTGCTTGTCTTTCCTGGCATGATCCACATTGCAAAGAAAACAAGCATTTAGTCTAAACTTCAACAGCTGCTGGCTCCCTGGGGCAGTGAACATGCTTAATTAACTGCATTTCACCAAACAGGGGGAATACATATGTCATGAATTTGCACTGTAAGTAAGTATGGCAGTTACAACAGAAGTTACAACATCTGCACACCATAGTGTCCAATATAGGAACTGTGGTGTGATCAAGTGCTTCAAGATTAAAAGAAGTGAAATTATTCAATAAGCTACAATACTGGTGTCATCATGTTATATCTAGCATCACATGCATGAGGCTAATAACCTCTTTCATGAGAGTATGCAGCCGTGCTCGGCAGAGCCCTGATGTACAATACAGGTTTTTTTTCTTCAACTGATGGAGAGTTGCACATCTGACTGCAAGTGAACAAGTTTGTTGTCAGTCTTCTTGGGAATTTAAAAGATGTCTTCTATTAAAACTGTATTATACTTCTCTTGATGGAGTTGTCTAATCTTCTACATATTGATTTTTCTATCTTTCTGTGGATGCCTTTACATCAGCGTGGGCTTGTGTGGCACTGATGCAGATGAAATATGATGGGGTGCCCGCATTAGGGCAGAGAGTTTTAATCACACGAGGATTCAGAGTGTTTTAAACAAATGCTTTTTTGTAAGCATGGTGGATTATCATAAGATTTAGAGATTTGGAAATGGCTGACAGCTGTCAAGCTGCATAATAACGTACGTCCAGAAAATTATAGCAGCTGTCGTTTGGCTGAATGTCATTGCTGCTATCTAGATTAAAGCTCAATAGACAGGAACATGTGCACACACACTCAGTTTTGCAAATGCACACAAAAAGATGCAAGCAGAAACAAAATCATTCATAACACACATTGAGCTCAGCGGCTCTGAGGAAGAGCAAGGACATAGAGACACTGCTAAGCGAAGAAGACAGACAGATCATCACAGGGGTCTCCATGAGTCTTAAAATTGCTTGCTGAGTGCAACCTGTACAAAGGTTCCCCTGTGGATCTACCATGTATCCTCTTGTGCTCTGGAACACCCAGCTTTATTAAACGCAGCAGGAGCCTCAACAGAAGCCAGCTGAAAAACAAGCAGCTACATGCTACCTCTGGTTCCCTGGGGGTGCATGTGTGTCGCCTAATTTATGCCATCCTCAGAGGTCTTCCCCTCTTTGGGAATGACTGCATCATCTTCAACTTTATGCCGAGGCTCTGCTGTATTGCCACTCATTTGCAAACAAGGACTCCCCCTGAGGATGAGAGCTATGTCCTACTTCAGATGAACAAGACCTCTCTGGATGCTGAGCAGAACCCCTGCAAAGATCACAACAGTGTCTTCACTAAAGACCCAAAAGCAGATATTGTGCACCATAAAGGAGACCCTCTTCAATTGAAAGAGCAGGCACACAGATGAGTATATCTCTCAGCAATGCTAATGCACTGCCGGTAACATTCAAGAGTCCAGAATACCAACTAAAACGATGAGAAAGAAGTCTGTTTGCGGAGAAAAGGTAAAGCCCTGTGAGGTAGCTCAGTAGCGCCTAAAAGATCCTCAGAAACTCAATGCATGTTAGCTTAAGAAAATCATGCTAATGACAGCGAGAAGAACTGTGCCTTGCATAGAAAGAGATGCCTCAGTCTCTTTTCAGATAAGGTTGGGAGCACTTTAGAGAAATGCGACTTGTTCAGAGACAAACAAGCACAGGGATTATGCAGCTTTTAGCACTTTGGTGTGCAGAGCAGTGTGATTGTGAGATGGGGAGTGCATAAAAAAGGCACCTCTCGTATGAATCCACTTCTGAAACGTGACTTTTTTCTCCTGTGGGACCTGCAGAGATAAATGCTTGAAGGATTTGTCAAACATGAATATTTCTTTTGCAGCTCTGTAGGTCCCTCTCCAATAAAAGCACTGTCTCCGTGGTTGAATACTAATTCACAAACCTATACCATTTAATGTGAATAAACTGTACATCAGGACTGCAGATTAAATTCCTTTAAGCCTTAACAATTTTCTTTGTCCCCTATCAACTTACCTTCACTTCTTGTGACAACCTGCAGTTGTGCTTTTTCAGTCGTGAAATATGGAGACATGAAGCATTTGCTCTCCATGGTTTTCTCTTTATTTAGCACATTTCATTATTGTCTCACTGACCAATAGGTCAAACACTGACAGATGACAAATGCGAAGTCATACCAGTTTCACAGTGCTTGTATGATTAGTGTAAATCATGTTCCCGATATCTGTTTGTTGTTCTGGACATGGGTGAAACCAGCTTGTGGTGATCTAAGCATTCTGTAACCTGCACATTACTTTCATACTGCCTCAAAATCAGAATGCAGAAGTGACAAAGCCAACTGTAGACAGACAACTGGGTCTGCTTCAGTGTCCTGCAGCCTTATCTATAGATACAAGTTAATGACTGTCTGCTAGAGTATTGAGGGGCCTATAGGCAGAAAGGGCAGCTCAATCCACAGCAGCGGTGAGTCAGACAAGGGCCACTGGACTTTTTCAAATTTCTTGATAGGTCGAGATGAGCAGTAAAATCCCTTAAATGATTTTTGAAGATGTGATAAAAGTGGGGACAATTTGTGATATTAATGTAAAATCGTGACATCTTCTTGATTTGAGTGCAGTCAAATGAGCTTTTGGAATCACTGTATAATCGTAATAACATTTTAAACATTTTAAATCGCTCTCAATGGCAAGCATACATTGACCAACCGCCAACAAATATTTGCCATTGGCAAACTTATAGTGTCGACTCGTCAAGAGGCAGGTCGTTCTATTTGAGCGTTAAACCGAATTCAACAATTAATTCTCACGAAACGTTCTCTTATAATTGTTATGAGTTTATCTTTAGAGCATATTCAAAGGCTTTAAAGTTTTTGTCATAGTTTTCCTTTGCTTCGAATTTCCTGAAATTTACTAAACTGAGCATCTTACCCTGAGCCTGAGCGCTGAGGATCCGACTCGACAGCAGCAGAATCCAACAGGAGACCCAGACCTGTCCAACCTGTGCGGCTCTAAGCAGGGTCCGCCGTGGTGCCGTCGAGCCCCCGGTGCAGAGTCTCCGGCTCCACGCTGGGAACATGTTGCTCTGTGGTGGCCACACTCCAGGGAAGAGTCCTATCTACTCCTGCTGCCTCTGGTCCTGTGCGTCAGACTGCTCCTCGCTGTTGATGAGGGTTGAGTGACCGGAGGGAGAGTGGAAGAGAGACTCCGTTAGAGAGTACCGGGCACGCAGACAAGCACGCGGCGATATGAAGAGCCTTTGGACAAGTCCCGCATGAGCAAGGCGGAGTCAGTCCAATTGAATTTGCTAGGCTGTCAAGTGTTCAAGACTGAGTCTTTACATCCTGCTCTTACCGCTCTGTATAACCTCTGAATGTATCACAGAGGGAAGTGAAATGAGGAAAAAGGAAAGGAAAAAAGTGATATACAGAAAAATGTCCATTCTGTGTCAAGATCGGAGTTGTTTTTAACTAAATAAGAATCAAATTAGATAAAACAAAAAAACTTAAGATATTTGACCATTTTTTCATAAAATCGAGCGCCTTGGAAAAACACCTGCTTTTGAGCAAGACAATCAAACAGTCAATGCAGTGGCAAGAAGTAAGGTGTGATTTCCAGGTGTGTGTGTGTGTGCGTATATATGCGGGCCGCTGTTTCAGTAGATATGCACAGTTCGGACTAAAACAGACTCCTAATTCTAAAAAACAAACAAAATGTCATGAAGTGTAGCCACTGCCTATACAGTTTTTCTCACGAATTGGCCATCATATACTCTGTGGCAGCGCGCACAACCTGAGCCAAGCAGTGTCAGTCCAAGTGCTCTGTATGCTATTGCCCCCACGCGGCACAAAGCGGTAGGGGGGAATCTGTGTGGACAGCTATGATTGATTGTTGACACATTAAAACCAAAAATATGGATTACAAAAGCAAGCTGGTGACAACTAAACCTTTCCAAATAGCTGTTTGTAATAATGTTCCACGGAGGATAAAGAATGAACTCGGTCTCAATCTGAAATAAGAGCCATTTCTGTTATGCAAATCTGTTTATTCTGCATTGTCCCTAGTTAAATGTGGCCTTATAATTTGATTGAAAGCAGCATTATCAAATCATCATGCAGGAATAGATAGTTACACAGTTTTATGTGACTCAGTAGCCTATTTAGTCTTAGATCACGTAGAATGCCATATTGCTGGCCTTTGTGACTGTTCACCCCATCAGAATGCTTCCTCTATGATCAGACAGGATTAAAGGCAAGTTTAAATACACAGGCAATGCTGGGCACTTCTGAAAACAGACAAGTATTCATATGAGTTGAGATATCAGCTTTGTTGTCCTTGCTCCTTTTGAACTCCATGGAAAATGCATGCAGAGAAGGTAAGCTTCAAAGAGCTGTCACAAAGTATCTGTAAGGCTGACATTATTCTAGGAGTTAGAAGACCAGCAGTAATACAGAATAACAGGGAACATTCAAGCTGCCATAAGATAAATAAAGTCTGCCATTGTTTCTCCATGTGTAAACTGGTGTGGTATTTTTTCCTCTGTATGTGTATATTCTTGTTGCAAAACTCTCGACATGTCGTTTTTAAATGCTAGCTTCTGTCTCTTCCCAATGTCTTATAATTTCTCAATGTCAACAGGAGCTCATTTGGTGTCATCCTTTGCTCCCTCCCTTTATTTTGTCTCTCCTCACCCTGCTTCCACCCCATGTACCATCCCCCCTACTGATAATGATGTGCTGATTATGAGGCTCTTAGACCAGCAGATTGCTCTCCAGTCTCATTCGCATGCAGTGGAAAATTGCTGCTGTCTTGGAGCCCCCACCCTGCTGTGCGTATCAGGCAGGTTGACATTAGCAAGCTGCTGTGAACAGCGCTCAGGCACGAGGGCAGGTGCTCTGTCTCTGTCTCTATAACTGCTCCGCAGAAGAGAAAACAGGCTTCCTGATGCTACAAGCCATGCTAGGGGGGGCACCACAGGCGGGTGTCAGACAATACTGTATTGTGTAGCTGACATTTATACCTAAACACACTGAAAATAGGTACTTTTATTAGCCAAGTGGCACACAGAGTATTCCAGTGTAGGACGGGATGAATGAAAAAACTGATTCCTGCAACAATTTGTGTAAAAACATGAATTTCCAAAGAAGATGTGATCATGTAATATGTTTAATTAAAATAATTCAACTATTTCAAGTAAAAATAAATCAGCATCGTTGAATAAAAAGGTAGGCAAAAAGGTATTTTATTAGTCATTTAAGGTATAAATTGTTAGAAGTTCAAAGATCAGATTGTTTCAGTTTATTAGACTGACACATTTCAAAAAGTTGAAAAGATTTCACAACTCATAAAATGATGTGCAAGTTATGCAACTGATCCATGCAATGTACAGCACATAATGTATCTCTTGCAGAAGCAGATGATGATAAAGAGTTTCAAATGATCAACGATTTTCTTTGTAATTTTGATTATTCTAAGGTCAAATGAAATACTTTCCAAAAAAGCAAAAGCTTTTAGTTTCAGTAGACTATGATTTTTGTACACGTTGTGACGTTGAACAATCTTTCAAGTTCTCAGAAAGTTTAGGTTTTAGAGTTTTAGAGTTTTTAAATTGCATTTTCTTGAGGGCGGCTTTGGTTACACTTATTTGAACATATCAGTAGGGTTTAACCCATACGACATAAAACCCACAAAATGTTGAAACTGAGAAATCTATATATTATTCTATCCATTGAAGCTGATGCCAGCAATGCATGCCAAAACCTATAACAGGAGCATATCTATCTATGTGGTGCATAGTGTCCTCTTTTAACAGCACTACATACACATTAGTTAACTGGGGAGACCAGTTTCTCTGGTTTTAAAAATGAAATATTTCCAATTCTTACTTGAGACAAGAGTTTAGTTGTTGAGCAGTTTGGGCCTTCTTCGTCTGAATATCCACCAAATGTTGTCAAGTTGATGATAGGCCTGGACTGCTGACAGGTTAGTTTTTCCCGTCTCTTACTTCTGAGCATTGCTGTTGTAACATATGGGTAATGTGGTTTGCATAAACAAAGGTTCTGTCAGTGCCACTGACAGGCTTCTTGGCAGGTTACTTTAGTTCACCATGAAAGAGACTTGTATTTATAATGCAACCTCATATAGCACCCAAACTAAATTACTTTGGTCAACTACCTACTTTGGTCTTGGAGATGGGCAATGCATCATGGCTTTTGAAAGCTGCTCTCTTTCCATCGGCTGGCCTGATTTGAAATGACTGGAATGAGCTTCATTTGAGATTGTGCTGCCCCACTTTTGTATGCAGACAAAAGAGCAAAGGGAAAGGGAAACAAAGTGACCATGAAATACCAGTCTTTTCATCTATGGGTACAAGCACTAAAACTTTCCATGGTTTATCCGTTTCAAACAGAAAAACAGACCATTCATTTGCTTTAGCTTTGGTCTTCAATCTCTATTTTTTTTTTTTTTGTAGATTTGTTACTGAATTCACATTGTGAATATGTGTTTTTGTAAAAAAAAAAAAAGTTCAATCACAAGTATCAGCAAATTGGACATACGCTATGCAGTGTTGCTGCATCAATCATGACTCCAAATCTACAGTACCTTGTAGATGAAATCGGATTTATACCCAGTAACAGATCACCTCACAGCTCTTTCTTTGAGACAGAGGTACAAATTGAAACATGAAAAACACAACCAACCTACCACTACAGGATGAATAACTGCATCTGGTCAAGACGTTAGATTAAACCATCATATACCATGTCTCATCTCTAGATCTGTCATCCTCCATTAATAAATCCCTATTTGAACTTCTTTATCTTCTTGACTTAGCATCTTCATATTCTTTCAGGCTTTAATTATAAAAAAAAAATGACCAATAAATGCTCTAAATGTATTGGTACTATGCAAGGTTATCAGAGTTTATTTGCTGAAAATACGATATTAAGTTGGTCTCAGAATATTGACAATATTAAAATATTATTCCACTATTACCCAGGGAACAACTCACTTAAGAATATTGCCTAGAATAACTGGCATAATAGGTTTCCTCCAGTCTTACTTTGATCTAAATAACATTAGCAATTTTCCAGTCATTTTGCATTGATCCTCCTCTGTGGAATTGTGCCCCAAGAATCAGCTGGAAATTGGATGTCTTAAACCTAAGATGTGAAGCATGCATTTCATTCAAGTTGTCAGAGAAACTGCACCACCTGAAAGATGCAGCATTATTGGGATTGATTCTGTGCTTTACCAGTAGCATATTTCTGTCCACCATGCTCTGACGGAAATGAGTGAAGTGAATGGTATACACTGACATCCGTGTGCTTTGGATTTGATGCAATGCAGAGTCAAGCAGTTACATTCTAGGTCTGCTTTGTGCCACTGGGTCCACTAGGTCCACTTTATCACTGTTTGCTTTCAAAGCAGTGATTTTCACAACTCTGGTCCACTTTAGCAATTTGACATTTGCTTAGTGATTGCTGTGTTCGTGTGTCACTTTTAGTGACCTTCAATATACCGATTTGACAATTTATTGTTTCAACTTGTGCTCAGTCGAGGACCTTGTATAGAATGAATAGCTTGCAGGGAAACACTTATGGTAAAACTTTTTGTCTCTCTGTCCTCCCTCTCGCAAGCTGTAAAACATAATATATATAGGAAACATTTCTTAGATGTGGTCATTGTGGGATTAAGAGAGTGTGTAAAAATTGAGTTTTCAGCATACATAGTATATACCAGGGTAAATAATCAATGTTTATCACACTTTGGTGAAGAGTTGAATTTTCTTACTGAATAAATCAATTCAGCTAATCAATAATTACAACAGCCTCTTTCTCCTTGCCTAAGACAGGCAGTTCATAAATCACAAACAGGTGGTATCACTTCAAACAAAGACAAGCTGAAATACAGAAGATGCTCGAGGAAGCACCTCTGATCAGTATAGATCACGAGCTGATAAAGCTAATGTATGTCTTTTATATTCAGCTGTTTGAAGATAATCAAAGCAGCTTTTTACATGTGAAGTATAAAATAATTCATAGTTCCTTCCAGTTTTTACCTCTGTCTTTTGGCTGATGGCATCACACAGCTAAATCCCGCAGCCTATAAACCTTGCCATGGCACATCATCATGGTATTATAAAATACCCTGGGCACACTAAAGATTAGGGGGGATGAATGGAGATAAAGATGCCAGAGGTCTTTTTCGATTACACACAGGGTTTAGCATGTGAAATTCCTCACCGTAACAGTCTTAAGAGTGTGCATAATGCTGTTGCAGCATACCTGGAAAGGAGAAGAATTCAAATCTTAGTTTTAGTTAACATTAAGCTGAGGGTGTCTGTCGTGCCAAGGTACCAGATGTTCATTACTGCCTGGCATTGTGGCAGTTTGTCCACAAGCGATACAAGAGAAAGGGTGGGGAAAGTCCCTTGAGTTTAGAAAGTGGGAAAAATTTGAGACTGAAAGATGTCCAAAACCAAAACAAGCAGCAAGAATGGACAGAATCTTTAAAACGTTATCAGCATGTCTGACTCAGCTGTGTTGGGCCCACAAAAATTAATCAATTGTCCATACGGTCTGAATCCATTAAGTGAATTTTCAACACAGTGACTTGTGGGGCAGAATGCTTGTAATCATATAAATGGGTGTGAATTGTTGCACTATACAGATGCCATTATAACATATGAGCTGGGTAAACTTTAGCAAACAGAGTTTTCCAAGAAGCTTGGCTGTGACACAGTGATTTATATAGTTTTCAAGAGGTTCGTGCAGCATAATGTAAATGAATGTTGCAGAATTAGAGTGCACCCGTGTGGATCAGGCGTTAGCTTTCTCTCGAAAGCACAAAAATGAATGAAAACAAAACTTAGGATTCAGTCCAAATGCTCTGCACGCCTTTCTTCTTATTGTCAACACAGATTGTAAAACAATGTCTCAGCATTTTTCAAACAGCACAGCAACCCATAAGATATGTTTTGATGTTTTGTTGATGCAACTGTACAATGTCAGAGATCTTTTAAGCTGTTTTAAACAGTGACTGAAATGAATTTAAACATTACAAAATTATGATAGCATTCAGCTTTGACATACCAACATTTAGTTAGTCTGCATAATAACAGATATGATTCGCACAGATTTCTTACAGGAGCCTTTGCAGACTGTCATTTGAGAATTTTCCCCAACAGAGAGAAAGTAAAACACTAACAGCATGTTCTTTTTCTATAACAAAGGCTTGAAAAACTGCATCTTTACTATTTAAGAAATATAATTGGCGAGAAGAGATGAGATGACCCTCTAATAGTTTATTGACAGCATTTGTGGCATATGCCATAAATTGACATATTGATTTTTTTATAAAGCAAGGGTACAAAGGACTAAAAAGTACATTCAGGCATAACACAGTTATAAAAGCATTGACACTGATGAGATTTGATGAAGCTGTTCGTGTTAAGGGTTTATTATCCTTTGCGTAATTTAGTATTTTCAGTAGGCAGCAGCCCACGTCCTCCACTGTTTAACAATGGGGTGTTAAAGCCACACACGGTTAACAAAGCAGTCATCATTTTCATTTGAGAGGCCACTTGAGCTAATCATAGAGAGCTCTTGTAGGGTGAATATGTCAAAATAATCAAGTGACGTCAAGGCATCATGTTTGAAATTAGCAGCTGCTGTAACTTCAGCAGACATACACCTATGGTAGAGGTCATTCTTGCCATCAAGAGCATGGAGCCTAACCCTTTTATTCTGGCACTGAATATGGCTTCTCCATAAAATTGATTCAGAGCCAACAGGCAATCATGTCCTTTAAGTCCATTAAATATTAACCACGGAGCAGGCATGTTGTTGTCTTTTTGATAACAGCCTTAAATTGAATAGACTGAGCCCATACCTGGCTTACATATATTTTTCCTCTTCAGGCAATAAGACAGGAGTATGAGATATCATCTCTTGATGATGCAACAGCCTCCACCAGTCTACACAGCCATCCAAACCTCCTGAAGAATGCCTGTGGGCTTCAGGAACCTCAGTTATATACTATTGAGCTCTTATATATATTCTCAAAAGCAAAGCTTTTGTGTTTCACTCAGAGATTTACAGCTGTCAAGAGACCACAGTCAGACACATCAGAAACAGTCGTATTTTTGTTATTTCAGGTTTTCACCTTTCCTCTATTAAACACACACTATATAGCAAGCAACCTACAATATAAACCACACTGGAATATATTGTTAAGATGCCATGCCTCTTACCAGGTTAGTTCTGCATAGAAAATAAACCTGCAATAACTTGCATGGTGTGTGTGTGTGTGTGTGTGTGTGTGTGTCACATCGATATTCCTGAAGCTTTCCTATATCCTTCTATGGTTAAAAGAAAACCCCTGTCTTTCATTCCCTTCTTCTGATCCTCCAGTTTAAGTGAGCATGTAATGAGGAAGACCTTTTACTGGCCCCCAGCCAGCCTTAGATCCAACCCCTTCAGCCATAACAACCCACCCTCACTCTCACTGCAGTGACTGTCGGACAGTGAAGGCAGAGGATGCCAAGCAGCTGCTCTTTCTAGAGAGTCAAGGTAAGCATGGCCAGTTGTGAAGGGGCAGACGGCTGCTTTGTGTTCGCCTAACAGGATGTGGGAGAATCGGGATGAAGTCAGTGGACAGTGTGTAGGTCACCGGCAGACTAATGGAAGCTGAACAGTGAGGTTGTGAGTCAGATCTGGACTCAGTTTGGATGTGAGTGCAGTACCTTGAGGCCAAGCGACCACTGCTCTCTATGGTTCTCTATGCCACTTCATGACAATTTACCCAGAGAGGATTTGACTGCATACACAGCAGAGCCAAAAAGCTCTTTCTATTATTTTTGTCACCTCTGTCTGATCTTACAACAAAGCCGGCACACCTTCTAAATTCAGATGAGAATGTTAACCTCTCACTGTGTTACAAACAATTCAGGCCATTCATGGTCTGTGCTGTTTCCCACAAAGGCAGACTTATCTTACAACTCTGTTTCTAAACGTGTTGCTTGCATCAAATTAAAAATAAACTGCTTATATACCATGATACATTTAAACTTTATTGTATATTTTGTAGTTGTATATATATATATATATATATATATATATATATATATATATATATATTAATTAACTTTAGGGTCTAAATTATTTGCATGCAAGCTTGTCTTTGCTAAAAACCTGTCCTCTTACTTGTGAAACTCAAACCAAAACAATATTGTTGCTGTTACTCCTCCAGTTTTTTCCTTGGCTTTTTTTGGACAACAATCTTTCTTTGCTGCGCTGTGTGTTCACATTTTGACCTACATTTTTTTTATACTCATAATAACTGCCAATGCTTCTGAAAGGGAGAATAATAACAGTGAAGAGTGAAAAATGGAGTTATTCTTTCATGGACATGGTCAGCAGGTTCTTTCAAGCTCAGATTCAGGCTCCAGTCCAATTAAGCTTTTGGACCTCACTTGGTCGATAAAGAAGAGAAAACACAAATAACAATGCTCCTTTTAGTGATACACATCACATCAAAATGTTGAAGGCCATTTTTTTTCAATCCCCAGAGGGATTTCCATCGTGAAATCTATTTCTATTCCCTTTTTTATTCATATCACAGCAGATAAAAAAAAAAAAGAAAAGAAAAAATATGCCGATGATGTTGTCACTATAGCCATAACTGCAAGAAATGAACTTCCCCATCACATTACACATTTCATACTTATCTTTTTTTTTTTTCTTTTTTTTTTGGACCAGCTTGTGCCTCATTTATTCCTCAGTCCTCCCCCACCTTTTTGTTGTTCCAATTTCCTGTTTCCTCGTCTCCAATTTTCCTTCACATTCTCTGTTCAAATGTCAAGCAGCAGCTGCCGGTGCCTTGCACTGCAGTTTGTGCTCATAAATCTGCGCTAATTCTCCACCTCTCTTCCATAGTGCATAAATCTTCTTGCACACATAAGCACTGGTACTTTTGATGAATGGGCAAGAGAAAGCACTGGGTGCCAAGCAAACTCCAGTAGAGTGTACAATCCAGCCAAACACAGACAGAAGAATTGCAGTGGTATTAAAGTAAGTAGCAGAATTTCCAGCCATTTATTTAGGGCTTCCTAATAACTATCTCCCTGCTGAAATTCCAAATGGTAGAAAACCTCATTTGTATTATTTTTGCTTTGATTGTCCTTTTTTTAAATCTTTCCTTCAGGGTTATGGATGATGTTGTACCTTAGACTTGCAGAACGCTATAAGTTTTATTTTATTGTAGAAATAAAAAGAACACACAAATAGTTCTTCTTATTAAAAACAATAAAAGTCAACATTTGCAAATACTTCTTTAAGATAAACAGATATGTGAAGATTATTTAATGAAAACCTGAGTGTAGCATCACAAGCAAAGGCAGCTGTTATTTTGTGCCTCATTAATACGAGCTGCCTCAGTAGACTAAGTTGATCTCCATGTCAACACACATTATCAAGTCAATCATGCAGCTTGAGTTCTTGCTGGGAAACCAAACATAATTGATCTCTTTGCATCACTAGGGCCAATAAAAAAGAAAGAAACACCCCACTGGCTCGTCAAGTGCCAGGAACTCTTCCTTAAACAGACATGTTGATGACACAGTCCCTTGGCAGGGCCTAAAAACTTGTCCATCAAATTGAACAATAAATGAAACTGCAACAGATGACATTTGTCATTATGAAGAGCCTGCTGTGGCACCTCTCTGTCACAGCTCACAGTATCAGCTCCACCTGACACTTGTCTGCAGCTGGCAGATCTGGGGAGATGTTGTTGTCTGCACTGAACTGATAAAATGACACATTAAGATTCTGTATGTTAAAGGAGATACACGCTTTGAACATCTGAAGAAAGACGACTTACCGGACAATTTTTACAGTCATATCTCATTAGCAACTGCAAGATAATTTCAGAAGGGGATCCACTTCATAAAACATGAATTTCCAGAAATTCAAGCCATGTAAATGAATATCTTTAAGTTAAGCATTCAATTTACATGCAATGAGTGGTATTTTGGAGAAAAAAAATCATATCTAAGCTTGGATATCTAAGTTGATTGTGTTACCTGAATGCATTCCAGAGTAAAGTCTGCAACAAAGAAAGCTGGTACTCCAGGGATAGGGAAAATCGATGACCTCTGTGCACAGGCACTTCTGGGGGCCCAGTGTGCCAGTCTAAATCTGGATAGTCAAACAAAATGAGCCACGTATTTATTATTATTTTTTGTTCTTTTCATATCAATGCTGCTGCAATAACCACAGGCATAAAGGTCTCCCACTACTCCAGATGGCCAGTGTGTCCTTGAGTGATACCAGAATACAAGTTAAAGAAGCAGGCTTCTAAAAAGGTTGCTTGTTTTTAAAAAGAAAAGAAAAAGAAAAAAGAAAAAACACAAAGTTTGGAACATGCTTTTCCTTCTCAACAGCTACTAAATGGTACAATCAGAGTATTGACTCATAATGCCAACTCGGATAATGACGTCAACATGCTGGGATTCACCATAATTAGTTTGCTTATAAGCTCTGAACCCAAAGCACATCAGTTGGTGGTAATAAAATGATTACACAGTCCAGGGCTAAAAAACAAAATCAAAATCCTTAATGTCCCTAAATTTGTTAGTGCAGAAGGGAGAATATCTTGATGTCTCAAAGGAGTTAAAAAAAAAAAAAAAGTGGTGTCATGTGGTTAAAAGATTATGAATGTGTACAGACGCCATGGATATATGTATGTGCACGATTTTCACAATGATTCATCATCTCCTTCTGCTAGCACCATTTGCTTTCCTTCCAGTCTTTTTCTTTCCTCTGACATCAGTAAGTGTACCATGCTACGTGTCAATTAGGTCTTTCTACACACACAAATGATAGGAGGGATGTCGAGGAGAGAATGCACGGGCAGAGACCATGGGAGGTGGAGGGCGGAGGGGGTAAAATATGAGTGTTTTGCCAAACCTGCTGACATGCTGGAGTCACCTGCCCCTGTAATTCATGCAGCACTGGTTCTTCTTCTACGACAGGTTCAATAAATCTCTCCCCATTTTAGCTGTTTATACTCATAGCTTATCTTGAGCCATCTTCCCAATACAAACTGTGAAAGCACATTGCACCATGGAAACACTGAAGTAGCAGGAATTGGACAGAATTGTCTTCACACGTCCACAAAGGTTGACATAATTACACAACAAAAACACAGCGACAGTGTTGTGTGTGTAAGTAAGCGTCTGCAAGTATAGAAGGTATCAGCAGTAGTAATCTAATTATCCTGACACTAAGTGAAGGGCACATAAGGGATTATGAGGGTTAAGTGCTGCATTCCATTAGTGGTCTGACTCTTGTCACCTCAATTCATTATCTATAATTATCCCATTATCAGCTGACCAACACAGTCCGATTTTAAGAAACCAAAACTCTGTTTTGCTTTTGGTGTTTTAAATACAATATGCTTGAATCTGTATCATTTCCATACACAACAATTCCCTAACAGGTTGCAGAGCAGCCGGAGGAGATGTGGATCACTCTGAACAGTCTCTTTGGTTTTTATCTGTGCATGATCCACAGTTGAGTGGTATGTGCAAGTGCAGAGGGGTCCACTTAGGAAATAATGTTATGAAATTGTTGGTAATTTATTCCACAGTATTGTAAACACCTTGTCGACAGAATGTCATCAGATGTTGAGTGTTAGTAGGTGCATGTGTATTGTGACAACCCACTTGCATGCACATCCACGTCTTGATGTGGCCGTCTGTGTTTGTGCTGCTTGAAGTGCGTGTGAGCTCGACACAGGTGAGGACCGTGTGTGGGCTGCTGTCACCTAGCCTCCAACATTTCTTCTCCTGTGCCTCTCACCCCGAATATCACGGCTGTTTCATGTCATTCATTAATGGATGCCCCAGGGCCAACAATAGCTCACTACAGCCTTTTATTGCTGTCACTTCGCTCTCAGAGCCGTCAAGGTCAAATCTACTTCACTGTCATTCACCTGTCACATTCAGCCCGCTGACATTTGTGTTATAGGGGACAAGGGGGAATGTGCGTGTGTGTCTAAAAAGAGGAAGAGAGTGAAAGAGAGAAAGGTAAGAGACAGAGTGACAGGGAGGAGGAAGAAGGGAAATAATAAAATGTCAGGAGAGCTGCCATGTCAACAGGTGTAGTCTGTTCCCTGTCCTTAATTAACTCTGATGAGTGTTGATCCTATGAGAATACAAAATGTAAGTAAAATATAGGGAGAATCTGTTTCCTCAGGAGCATTTTAAATAATTAACTGTTTTTTCCCCTTTTTTAAAAAAGACCGTTGAGGAGAGTTCAGAAATGGAGTAATTCTTACTTTGATCAGTTATCTTTGATGAGACTGTATGAAACATTCTGTTGTCAAGTCAACTATAAGTAATTAAGTTATGAGGTGGAGCCATCACATTCTGGGATCATATGCTAACAATACCATGTGATTGGTATATGGTTTGTCTCTCTTTGGATTACAGTCAATAGGTCAATGATTAGATTAGCCAGATAGCTAAAGGCAAGTGACCTTTAGAAAGGTAACTAGTGCACCATTTCAGAAAAAAGTTTTCATGTTTTTGTTGTTTTGTGCAGTGTTGTTGTGTTTTGCACCTTGGGGTAACAATAAAATGCCACTCACAACATGTCCAAATGCTCATCACATCACAAGCTGTCGGGGTCATTGGTATGTTGTGTTGGTCCCATGTTTTTCTCCCTCTGTGTGAGTTCCTGCTTCCCAGTGGGTGTGGCAGCTGTTGGTGCTTTAATTAGTCATCATCCTCACTTGTGGCTGATCCTGGTCGCCTGCTTTAAAGCTCCAGTGTTCTCTCCTGTCATTGCCAGTCCATTTGTTCACAGTGGTACAACACTGGCCAACTCTTCGTGTCATTAAAGTTTTGCCAGGGATTTTGTGGACCTTGTCACAAACTATCTCACTTACCTTTCAGGAAGACTGTAACCAGATCTGCCAGTTCTTCACCAAGCAACTATAAAGAGGAAAGCCGCTCTGGATTGCCACCACCATTACCACTACGGTTTGTTTCACCACTAGGAAGTCATTCCAAGTTACCAACTTACCGGTACTTACTTTCTGGAATTCACTTTCGGTACTGGAATCCCTGGACTCGATGTTAACCAGTATATCCTCTCCCAGAGACCTAAACCCGGAAAAAATTACTCCCACCCACTTCCTGTTCTTCCCACCTGTTACAAATCCAAGAGTTTCACTGTAAATAAACCCCTTACAAATGTACTCACTTGTCTCTCTAAGTCTTTGTTAGACCCTGCCTGCGTACAAACCAAGCATTTAGTACTATTTATAATATGTATCATCTTACTGATGATAAAAAACATTAGCTTTGGTAGATATATACCAAATATATATATATATATATATATATATGGCTAAGTGGGAATCTGTAAGAAAGCTCCAAATGAAATGTAATGGGAATAAAACCACAGTCTTAGAGCAGCAGAATAAACTGAGAATTGAAACTCCAACAAAAGCCTTTTTTGCATTCATTCGAGCAAAGATCTTTATAAGGGAGCACTTAGACACCATCGAGATGGATTTTTTGGGGATTTTTTTTGTTACTGTATCTCTCCTTGACACCACAAGTAAGAAAATACATGTATAGGTAGAGTTTAGACAATATAACTTTTACTTTAATTTTCTACCATTAAGTTAATGTATATTTTAGTTTTTGTTCTTTTTTAGCCTGTAACCTAATTTTCCCTTGAATTTGGGTGTTAAACATTAATGGGTACAAAAATCTTTGCCGTTGGCTGTTTGATGTAACAATAAGGGGCAATAACCCATGGCAAGTGGCTAATACGAGTGCTTGTATTTGCAACAGAAAGGCTCAGATTGTTAATATAAAATGCTGGCAACATCCTGGAAATGATCTCTACAGATACATACCTATTTTCTTATGTTTTGCATTTTCCAGTCTCAGTTGTGCCATCTCTTATTTGCAGGAATGTTATGTGATGTTTGCAAAAGGAGAAATCATGCTGATTCTAATCAGACCATTTCTTTTAGTGATACCTTTAGAAACTGCAAGCATTAATTTATTTCCACATGCCAGGGCTAAACATTTAGCTCATTTTCAACTGTTTGGATAGGGCCTTTGAATTTCATGGCCATCCCTATTTATTTGAGCCAGAGCATGCAGAAAAGCTCCAAGAAATTATAGAGAAGATGAAGAGAGAGAGCTACAGCACAGGCAGGATTGACTTTCCAAATTACATCCATTCTGAAGCAGGTCTCTCTGATGTTGGAACAGCATTTTTCTTCAGGAAAAGGTGCACCGGTGAAGGATTTATTTTCCCGTTCAACTGGCAGTAATCATCTCTGTCAAATACAAAAAAAAAAATCTCTTTGGTCTGTAAGGTGCACAGTCGATTTTTCATCCTTTTTTTGGCACAATTAACCACAACCTTATTGTGACCCATCCTCTTTTGTGTAGTCTTTTAAAACTGAAACCAGATATTTTCTTGCCCCGATATGGGAAAGCACAAACACATTTGTTGTTTTAATCATTTAAATTCAGGAACACTGTCTTCCCAGGGCACTTGCTTCTGCCGCCACTCACATTTAGATTGTTGTCTCTCTGCAACAACTCACCTCCCGCTTTTCTGAAAATCTATACTCAATCAGACTAAAATGTCTTTTACCAACCACTTCATCCACCTGACTCATGCCATTTTTACATTTCTAATTGTTTCTAAAGACAGTTGTGTAAGTGGGTTGGACTGTACGTTACATTAACTGATTGCACAAACTGAGTGGCTGTGTGCTCTGACATCACTGTGGGCTCCTGATTGATTGTTGCAATTATCATCAGGTAGTTCCAGTGCGATATTAAGGTGTCTTTGTTGTTTGTTCTCAAAGCTTTGATTTGTCATTGATCTTCAGTTTGAAAAGTATGTGCTCTATAGTTACTTTTCTTAATCGGGAGTGTAAACATCGTTAATCTAGGAATTCCGTTGTCTTTGAAATAATCTTACTTTGTAAAAATATAAAAAGCAAAATTTCACATTATTACAAACATTTGGAATACTATTAGTGTCTTTCTCTTTTTGTCAGCAGGCTAACATGGTAAATACTGTAATTGTAATCAAATAATTGTGTCCTCATTTGTACTGCATGGCTCATTATCCTTGCCTACCACACTCCCTATCTTGTAGGCCACATGACAAGCAAGTCTGAGAGAGTGCCTCTCTATGTAATTTCACACTCATAACAGAAAAAAATGCTTTTATTCCGGTCACAACCATTTTGAAATTGCAAGAACAGAAAAAGTATTCTGTTTGTAGTTAGGTTTCTGCTTCTCATGCTGTTTTGAAGAGAAGGTTTCTTTTCTGTTCAGACTGATTTCATCCCTTGCCTCATGAACGTCAGAGATTATGACTGGAATGAGGCCTCAGGGGACTAAGTATGACATCAACAAGTATATCTGAAAGTATATCTTAAATTGTTCACAGAGAACATCGCAACTTGAAATAGAAAACTTGCACAATGTTCAGGACAGGCTGACAGCCAATTATCAGCATCTTTTTCTTCACCAAATTCTTTTTGTACATCCTCCAGTCTAATTCTGGACTTGAAAAGGAGACCGTTTTTCCAGACTGTGATTTCTTCCAATATCTCATCTCCTGGTGTCTGTTTGTTTTTAACAGCCAGGCAGACTCTCCCATGGGGTTGCAGTCTTGCAAACATTGCAACTCCTGCTTACTAAGTACGGAGGAAGGCAGTCTGGCTGGTGGCTGCCCTTGTGTGTGTGAGGATTGGAGATATTGCTCTGACTGCTGCTGTGACATCTGCTGCCAGATGTGTGTGGACGTATGTCTTGGCTTGTGTTCAGGAGACTGCAGCTATACCTTCTGTACTCTCTGCCTCAGCATGGCACAGAACTGTATCTTACTTTTTACCACGCAGCAAAGTGAAACATCAGAAGAACAGTGTAAGTCTAATTGCAGTAATGCAGCTGTTGTACAAATTGCCTTGTATCTAACCCATTTAATTCAAATGTAACCTGAATGTGTTGTTTTCTTTTTAGAAGCTGCAGTGGCTTGGAAACAGTTCACCCTGCTGAGCATTTGAAAAGAAAACATGTGACCAAGCAATGTCTCGAAATAACCCATAGATACACCAGGTAAATTCAATTCAGCTACACAGCATTCGTTGTGTTTGGTCTGGAGTCTTGGCATACATTTGTTTTACATAAGAAAAGATTAATGGGAATTTCAGCAGCACTGTAACTGCTACAAAGATTGTTCAAATTGAGCTATTTAATCCATATTGACCTCAAAAACCTTTCACCAAGCATACCATGGAATGGATCTAGCCTTGGTTATTGTTAAATTCCAAATGCATTTCAGAGTTAATGTTATTACATTTCCTTGTTAAAGGGCACATTGATTCCAAGACATGGTTCTGTAACATTTAACTAGAAACAATAATCCCCAAATTAAACTGCTTAGATGTGAAATCACAAATGCACACTCCACAAATATTTTGGTCAACTTGACACTGTGGACAACATTATCAATATTTTTAAATTGCACAACTTACATTCTCTGTTTATGATCATATATATGCAGAGTTGAGTTGAGCTATGGTTAGAGTTCGATATGGCCTTTTAATTGGACCACTACTTTCCCGTTACACATGTATGGGAGGTGAATCAAGTTCATGTCTGAAGAAAAAAGTATAAATGTAGTAGCTAAACCTATTTATACTGTAAATCAAGCTAAGAATGCAGTTCATGTCAATCAGTTCATAAATGTGAGTGAACAATGTACACGTGGAAATGAGTAAACAAAAGAATGAAAGATCAGTTGGGTCGGGAAAATAATATGAAACAATTGTTCTCAGGACAGCATGCAAAGTTGATCTGGTTTAGATTAAATTGTAATGTATAGGGCTCAAATGTCAGCCTTCCATATGTATTGGAAACGAGAAATGTCTACTTGTCAAAAGTAGCCACAGTGTTGGATAGATATTGGAAAACTATGAGTTCTGCTTTGTTAAACAAACATATTTTTGACTTAGTTGGCTCTCGTACTACAGTATATGTACAGACATTTGGGATAAGTACACCCCCTCTAGGTCAGGGCTCATACTGCAGTTGTCTGCGTACAACCCACTTATATTACCACGTCATAACCAAATGCTCCCTTGGAAATCAGCATAAAGTGTTTCACTGATGTCTTTCACACAGATAAGGTTGTGATTTTTGGACTGCATTACATTCTGCAGAGTTTTTCTAATACTCCAATACCAGTAACTAAGTATTCACTAAAGCCACAGTGATGCGTTTTACGAAGTAAGGCAAAGCCATTTAAAAATAGATGTTCTTCAGTTGGTCCCTGTGACCTAGAGTAACAACTTCCCTAATTTCAGTCTCCTTATCATATGTTGAATATAGTAAATTTCAACTTGCTAACAGTGAGACTAGCTGCATGAAATTCCATGTGATTTGACCCACAACTAACACATAACAAAACGGTCAGTGGAATCTTTATCTCTCCTGTCCATCTGGTTGATTGGCACGTGTGTATTGAAGAGAGTCTGACAGCTTTCTTTCACAGCAACTATGAAGCCAAGCCATGGGCTGCTGTTCTAATAGACTGGAGATGAGAAGAACAGAAATGTTGACAACAGGATTAAAAATAACCGTCTGAGTAGCAGTGCGTTCCTACACATGTGGATTTTTAGTTTAACTTTATCTTTCATGTGTGGGAACAAAACAATGTAGAATAAAATGAAGGTTTTGAAATCCTTATGTAATGTTCTAACATGATATTGTGATCAGCTGCAAGTGTTATTTTTATGTTTTTTATTTTTCAGATCCTTACAATGAGCTCAGGATTATCACTGCAATCATGACTGAACAAAAGCCCTCTGAACAAAAGTGATATTCTGTGATCTGATGAAAATGATATTTTGTTAAGAGTGTTTCATCCTCCTGGCTCCCATTCATGTGATGGCAGAAACTGTGTTATGAATACAAACTTGTTTCTAGTTCAATGCTCCGGACCATTTTATGAAGATGGATTTATTCCCTGTGTCTGAATGTTTGGATTGTAAACATTTTACTTCAAAACTAACAATATAAACATAAGAAGCACAGCATCATTGTGCTGGATTTTTCACATGGGTGAATAAACTGTTTCATAGGTCTGCAATTTTACCTACACTCATACACACACACATACATTTGAGAGCACTCAAATGTCTGCACGATTATTATGCACTTTGAAGTAAACAGAAATATTATATGGTTTCACACTCTGTACTTTATTATATCTTTTTGTGAAGAAAAGGTGCCTGAGGCCAGGAGGGAATATTGTCTTCTTCTGAATAAGACCTTTTTGTTATGTCACCAAATTGCGAGTTCATGATAATTTTTATAGTTGAATGAGTCGTAGTCCATGCATCGAAAGAAGGTTAGACAGAAAATAATGTAATGCATACAGTGGTATTTGGCTACATGTGTCCCCAGATGTCCCTCTACCTTCCCTGGTTTTCTCCTCCTCCTTGTCTGGCTGGATCCTGATGTGCAGTCTCTCCGATAGAAATTTGTATCCATCTCATACTGTGCTAAAGTGACCGTATCCTCCAGATAATTTGTGTTTTGCATCTACATTAAGTTAGAAAAATGGAAAATATGAATTGAGATATTTACATTGATTTAACAGATTCTTTCATGAAGATTACTTGTAAGCAAAGAACACACTGGGCTCTGTGTGAGGTTCAGTTTATTGCTCAAGGACAGCTTAATGTTTCAACAAGGGAATCCAGAGATTGAACCAGCATTTTTCAAATTGGTGGACAACCATTCTATCTCCTGCACCACAGCCTCTTCCTATTCACAAATGCTACAGAGACTAGTATGTATTATGCGAATCCTACACAAAAGCTGCAATTTGCCCACTGTTTTCTGTCTTATTTTGTTAACACCTGACAGTCTTTTTTCTGCCACAAAGTGAACTTGTACAAATAGATAAAATATGTGTTCTCTAACAACTAGCAGAAGGCAGACACACAGCATGGTAACAGTAATAAAAAGTCAGGGTGAGGTCCCAAATGACTGAGGATCTTCCTCAAAAACATGTAGTAGGAAGAAATTTTAGACCTCATGGAGATTTTTTTTCCCCCGACTTTGCTGTCTTTCATCTTTCTCTCTCTTTCTTATCTCTTTGTGTTTGAACAGATTTCTTTCACTCCTCTCTCTGACTATGTTCTCATCTCATGAATTGCATTGCCTTCACTGAATGTCTTCTGGTTAGGAGTGGAGGTACGCATTGTGTGCTGCTGTCAGTCAACTAGATTACAGCTCTGGAGGATTCTTATTGTTCACCCTCCAAAAATAAGTAGACGGCTCCTAACTTTGCTGGTCAGATATTTCTGAAATTTCTTTTTTTCAGTCTAAGGGTTTGTGGTACAAAGATACAGCATAAGAGACGCTATCAAGAAGATTAAAATTTGACTCGGCAAAGCTCCTATTCGTGCACACCTCTTGCATGCAAATATCTTCTGATCTGATGAGAAGAAGAAAAGCAAAACTGACAAATGTTATTCAAATCCTAAACTGTTTCCCTTTTGATATGTTTTTCATCAAACAGAAGGTTGTCTCTTCACCTGGCAACAGTCCCACGAGGCTGTAAGCTTAGATAGATATGGCCTTGTAAGATGTACATTGTTTTTTCCAAGGAGAAAAAGAATGAGCCCACCCATGAAGGACAGGTATCTGTTAGTGCTGTGAGAGGCTTTTATATGGCATTAACACTACAGACACACAAGTTTTACACCACGGAAAGTGATCTCATGAGATGACACTGTAGCTTATTGCTTCATGTCTGTCTAAATCAAACCTACTGCTCATCTCAAAGTCCAGTTGAAAAAATAAAAGAGAAAAAAGGAGGAAGTCCTTGAAGGCATTGCTTTCCCCTTTTCACTCCAAAAATTGTTTATATGTTTTAAAGTCTTGACTTGCAGCTTTGAGCATTTACTTTTCTTTTGAGCAGAAATCTACCTGGTAAAACTACCTATATACTGTACCGAATAACTTGAAAGGTCAGGTGGGTTGGTGCATGTTCTCTATCTTTTTGCTCCCCTGCTGTGTGTCAGCTTTTGAGATTCCAGAGATGTTCAGGTGAGACTGACTGAATTTTTTTTTTATTGAAATTGGATTTTATTTTCGACCACTGTGAGACCTCGATCTTATCCTGCAACCCAGTCCTCCCACTCAATTTCCATCCCACCGTGTGAAAATTGGAGTAATATAAAGATGTGAGCTACTGATGGATAAGGCTGTCTGAGATGGTAAAAAAGAGAGAGAGGGTATGGGAAAAGATGCAGACAGTGAGATATATTGGAGAAAGTGTGAGATGGAGGGCACACATGGCGGCAGCACACTGATTTCAGCATGTACAGTACAGCAGATGTCTTGACCAGATCTAACTGTGATAGCTTTTACTCACGTGGAGAGACATACTGTGTAACTATCACACTCCAGTAAATGATTTACTTTCAATGATTTACCTATAGCATCTCAATGTACATTAATAAAAATTTTTAAAAAACTCATGAAAAAGAAACCAGCAACTTAAAATAATTGTCCACAGGGTATTTGAACGGAAAAAAAAAATCTAATCACTAAAAAAGTAATAAGTCTTAAAATTCATTATCTATTATTTCCTTGGCCACTTAGAATTCAACACATGGTTGAAATTCGACAAAGCCATCCTCGCCCCCACTCTTCTTTCTCCTCTTCTTCCTCCTCTCAGGTGGATAGACCAAAACTATGAGAACACTGCTCATTTTGATGCATGGCACACTGTGATGTGATAATAGCATAGTCAAACAGAATCTCTGTACTTCAAAAGCACCTCGAGTTCTTTTCCAACAGTAAATAATATTGAACTGATTCACCAGCATGCATAAAAAGAAGGGGGGGGGGGGGTCATTATATAAAACTAAAGAGCAAAATCAATTAATAGAACCAATGTCTAATAGTGTAGTGGGACGGTTTGTGCACTGTTGCTCTGCATTCATAATATATGGGTTGACAGCCCATTAGGCACTGTTAAAACGAAATCAGATTCTGGCCGTCCTCCAAAGCCATTAGACCCGTGGGGTCAAGCTGAAGACAACCTGGTAATTTACCGACTGATTCAGAAAAATTGCTGGTCCCTGGGAGAAACAACAATTTTGTTAATTGCATTTTTCACAGTGAGTGAAGGGATTACAGGTGTTTAACAGAAATGACAGTGTTGAAATTGGCCCAGCAATCACACAGCCCGATTGCTGCCACTTCTGTGAGCGAGTCCTTGACGCTCTTGAAGATCCAAACACTAATGTAATAAAGACTAAAGCCCAATCTGAGATGTTGTATTGGAAGAAGGGAAGAGTCCTAAAAGATGCTGTGAATAAAAATAGAGGGGTTGCAATATGAAGAGCGGAGAAGAGGTGGTTATTAGCTCTGAGTGAGTGTAGGGTCCTAGTTGTTCTGCTGGATGTAAACTCAGTCCGCTGAATACTAACAAAATTTCTGAAGCCAACTGTCAGTCACAGTAATAGAGACTAACAGTGGTTAGGTCAATTCTTTTTAGGTAGGTTGTTGTTGTTGTTGTTGTGTGTGTCTGTGAGAAAGAAATCCTTCACACTTCATCGTTGTATCTGTAATGAGCCTTTTAAATTTGAATTCACAAACATGTCTGACCGTGTTGAGCTTCTTGCAAATTATTTATGAATCAAGTATTGATGAGCAAGTGTCTATTATTATGCAACTGGGCAGTTAAGTAATATTCTTTACATCAATGTGTGTTCAAAACAGTCTTTTCTAAAGTGAAATTGAAGAATTGCCACCAGCACACTGATAAGATGAAGTGAATTGCTAATGAAATCATAATGACTTTTGAACATATTTTATTGGCCAATTATTTCGTGATCGCCTTGCAAAGCAGTTGGAGATTCTCAGGATCACAAACACGAGTGAATCCCTTTTGCATGCAAGCAGTACATTTGCTGCAGTGGCAGTTATGTTGGAACATCCTATATTAGCAGCTATGGGGAGTGTTATGCATTGACAGTCAATAAGGCGAGTGTAGATGCTTTCAGCATCAGTTAGATCAAAGCTGTAGAGTTTATCTTCACTGAAAAAGGAGCAACGAATGACAATATAGGCTTTTCTTGATGGTAGACATGTCATTTTTTCCTCTTGTCCCTACAGACCATAGTAAGGGTTTGAGTCTACCAATAATTTTTCTTTATTGATTTGATCACTTGAGACTGATAGACAGATAGATAGACAGTTCATTCAATCGCCTCTAAAGATTCTACCCATCATTTGCTTGTCTTTTTCTACTGAAGGCTTTTGAAATGGTTTTGTTTAACTTATTATTCACCACATCAGATTAATTTAATGTGATAAATTCATATTTTTAATACAAGTAAAATAAACACACAAATTTATTTTGTGAGCTTAAGGATTCACTTCAAGGCACATCTGACTTGGCTTGGCCTGAGCCAGTGAATATTTCTACCATTTACATGCAGCTGCTGAACTCATATGCAGCTACGGACATCATGGTTGTTCACAATGTGTTTCAGTCACATTGCAAACTGAGTTCAGGGCCTGGTTCTCCAGGACTTATTAGAAACTTTTCCACATAGTACAGAGCAGGCCTGGTTTTTAGGTGAGAGAGCAGCCAAACAATTACCTTGAGAAAATTGTATCTGCTCCTAAATGTGGTCTGTACTCCACAGCACCTTTAAGTCTCTACCTTTCTGACCTCATGTAGTAAGATTCTCTTGGTCAAACAAGGTGTAGTAGCATGGTTGATGAGATAGATGAGGGGGCGGAGGTGGTGGATGTGGTAGACTCTTTGCCCTGCAGGTATGACTTTCGACAGAGGAAAAGACCTGCTGCTTGGTTACAGTGATGAACGACTTTGCCTACCCTCTGATAATTGCTCACTCAGGGGCAGAGAGAGGTCCATTAATCAAAATGAGCTGAGGTACCACAGGACTCCTCTACCTATGGCAGAGCTCAGCTTGCTTCAGCAACCCCCCCCCCCACCCCCCGGGGAAAACCAGGAAGTTTAGGCTTCACAGAAATCAAGTTGGTCAGGTCACTGTCATTCTACAATAACACCCACTGGCTCTGCCCGGCAGTCTATGATCTAACTTACTGAACATAACAGTCATGAGAGGAAGAGGGGAGGGGGTCTCTATTAAGTGTTTGTAAAATGGAATAGTCTGTCAGCCTAAACTTGAAGCAATCTGTTCCTATGGGATTGTTACAGTGACTTTGTTGACGTGGCAATGAATAGATTTAGGGGGAATCGTAATGAAAGTAATCATTTTTGCTGGTGTTTCAATGCTGTGTTCTGTGCAAAACGTCAGTGATGTGCACACAGGCACAGAGGCACATCACAGGCATCAAGCCGTGATGTCTATATGTACAACTACTTGTACTCTGCTTTGATCTACAGTTGATGGGCTTTGGATTCAAAAGCGTAAACATTTGTCATGATAACAAATGCCACTTTTTTGTTATTGTTATTTTTTTGGTCAATACAGATGGATACAGCAACTTCTATTTCTATTCTATTTCGGTATTTTATTCAAAACTCATTCAGTTTGTTTTTCTCTCTCTTTGTTTCCTCGGACACTTTGCTTCCATTGTTTTGCTTCCAAGTCAGAAAACTGAAAAATCTCAAACCTCAAATCAAACGCCAGTTGTGAGTACGGTTATTGCAGCTGTTAACACAAGTGTTCAGCAATTTCGTCCAAATTCTTTGTTAAAACTAAAAAATAACCCAATCAAAAACAACAAAAGAGCAAACTGGCGTTACTCCTTGAGCATTTGTACCCACACTGCATTGCACTTTTTACATGGAATGACATTAGGTTTCTAAGGTCTATACCAATTACTCATAGAGGAGAGTGGGGTAAGATAAGTTGACCTAATACATTTTATTGTGATGCGTATCTTCATTGTGCCAGATTGTATATGGGAGAATCTCAGGAGGAGCGCACCAGTTCTTCTGGGTCATAATAGCTGCCACTTCAAAGAAAATTAGATCATGTCAAACTGCACATATGCTGGGGTTTTGCAAATCAGCTCGTCAACTCGAATAAACTAACCCCTAACTTTAGACAAATAGAGAAAAAGGAGCACTTTTTTTAGGCAAAACAATATTTCTTGAACTTTTTGTCATATTTGTTTTCATCAATTAAATTAATAGGAAACATTCTAAAATTTGGTTGGCTGCTTTAATTGTACTTCCTGCCTCATTGCCTCTTGACTTGGGGACCATGTAATTGACAAAAATAGTCCATCCTACCCCACCCTTCATTGCAATTATTTAGTTTGTGTTTTTCTATTAAAGTTATTCCATCATTGTTTTTCTCGCTTATTGAGCACATGTTTAGGGTTTGGGGGTGTTGTAGTTAATCTCCATTGCAAGAGTAATCCTTTCTCTCAGCTTTCTCAAGGTCTAGTGATCATGACGTGGAATATAAAAACAACTTCTCTAATAAGTAATCAGTGGAAGAGTAAGCTATCTGCCGAGATGCCTTAAAGCCTGATTTATACTCGGAAACCAGGTCGTCTGCGTGTGTGTCGCAGTTAACGCAGACACTACGCAGACACTCTGGTGCACCTCCTCAAAATTGTAACTCACCGCAGACAGTGCCGCAGACATCGACGCAGGGAGGAGAGAAAGGAGGCCTCTGATTGGTCAACTCTACATCCGCTCTACACTGTGCGTATTTCCGGTTTGCTAACCGGCTGACGCTAACCGTGCTAACCGTAACGATTCTTTCGCCTCTCTGCCAGCTCCAGTAGTAGCAATATTTCTTCTATTTCTAGATCGATCAGCTGCATCTCAATCAAAGTGCGCATTCGTCCAGTCGCCATTGTTGTTGAATGACCTCCGTAACCGTAACACCCACAATCCTAGCTTGTTCGTGATTGTCCCTCTTGCGTTGTGGCGTGGGATTAACATAGCGCAGACAGCGCTTCAAGGCATAAATCAAAAATAACTGCGTCGTGTCTGCGACAAGCTCACTGCGACACACTGCTGCGAAGTATACACGAGCCTTGATGACCTTACAACCTATTGACTCATGCTTTTTACAAAGAATTTCAAATTAAATGTTTTTTTAGTAGGGCTGGGCGAGTTAACTCGTTATTATCGCATTAACTCATTAATTATTTAACGACAAAAAATATTTTATTGCGCATTAGCGCAGGTTTTATTATTTATTTTAATATTGTAAAGGTCTTTTGCTCACAGGCTTTTATTTTGTAAAAGTATGTTGCTCTCTGCTGCGGAACCGGAAAAGAAAGTAATCGGCGGATCCACCAAACATGGAGAAGGGTACAGAACTTTTACTCGGCCATTTTCATTTTAAAGTTCTTCCAGACGGCAGAGTCGACAGAACCAAAGTCATCTGTAAAAAAATGCCAAGTTGAATTGTCTTATCACCGTATTAGTTCCAGTCTAAAATATCACTTAAAGGCAAAACACACAACTGATAGCAGCAAGTCATTCAACGAAACAGACAGTGGAGCGAGGCTTCTACATGAAAACTACGTAAAAATGCTGATGTTAAAAGTGTTTTTGCACAACAAATGCTATGGCACTTTCATTCATATGGCAGCACATTTAAAATAAAACTAAATGCTAAAAGCTATACACTACTTTTGAATTCATTTTTGGATTTTGCGTACAAATCCGATTAATCGTGATTAATCAGGGAAATCATGTGATTGATTAGATTAAAAATTGTAATCGTTGCCCAGCCCTATTTTTTAGCTCGGTAATGTTCCAACTTTCACATCCAAATACTAATGTATGGTGACATTAAATAGACAGCAACGGATTTTAGAAGTGCAAGATAGCTTCTTCTCCCAAAAGGACGCTCAACAAACCCTCTGTGCCAAATCTTAACATTCATGTCAGCACAAGCCACATCTAATTATCCCTCCAGGTCCTAGACCCACCCCTCTGTCTCCAACTCCTCCACCCTGTGCTCCCTCCTTCCTACAGTGTGTCAATGCAAATGTTTTTAGATAGGTCACACAGATGGTCATTAAACAGTTTATTCACTCTCATTCTCACACAAAATACACTACCTCTACATTCTCTAGCCATAATCTGCAGGCACCTGCCTTTTCACTGTCCAGTTTATGTTTTATTTGTGTCACTGCTGTCCTGTTCTGTCACTGTATGCACCGCATAGCTGTTCTAATGAGAGTCAGAAGAGGGAGCCTTGGCATAAGGGATTCACATTATTGTCTTTGCATTGTATTGCATTTGTAGATTTATTTCTATATTAGTTCTGCCCATTACGTTCAACTTGACACCAACAGTGTAATCAAAACGAAGGGAGTGAAAGAGCAGCAATGGGATGAATTTTGAGAGAAAAATTCGGAGCAGATGCCACACTGTTGTGGAAACTTAAGTGAGAAACAGTCATTCTCCAGCTGTGTGTTTGGGCCATCTATATTACATACAGCTGTTAAGAAAAAAGAACCGTGCTCTCACTCACAGCTCAGTTCATCTACCAGACAACTGCCCAAATTAATTCCAGACTTTGGGCTCATAGTGCCACCTTACTCTTCACTCACTGTGGAGACTGTTGCTGTGGAGCTTCCTGCAGAAAAGGTTTCAGATACCTCCTCTACAGGATGTCTTCCAGAAACTTCCAGCAGGCATGTCCACCCAGCTTTTGAAGTCATTACAGCTCAATTCATTCAATTTACAAAGAAGAATGAAATCATTACCTTGGTAGCGTCTCAATGTTTCGCTTAAAAGAGAAGATGTTTTTAAGCATTGTGTATTTTCAGGTGATTCAGTGATTGATCTTTTAGCTATATTCCAGAATGCCATGTTCCTCCCTGTCAGGCAACAGTGCCTTAACCTCATGTACAGACTGAATTTGTCAAGTAGAGTGATGGTGTGCTCAAGGTGAAAACTAAGTCTTTAGTGTACACTCATCTATCTTCCCTCTCTCATTCAGAGGCTCACAGTGCTCTGTTAAAACATGCTCTGCTCTAACAATGCCTGCCAAAAAAGCAGTAGTGTTGTTTAAACCTAATGAAGACCCAGCTGGCTCAACTGTCCTCGAGCTAAAATAAAGTACTCACTTAAACCTTCTAGTAAACATTCTCTGTGTTCTATGAATAAACAAACAGTACATAACCTGCAATTTTTCAGTGACAAAGGCAACCATTTAAAAACAAGTGCTGAAACTGAAACTGCCTTTTTGTAATCTTTTAAATACATTCCTATAGGACGGGAGTCATCTCTGAATTGGTTTGCCAATTAAAGGGAACTTAAAACCACAGTAAATGAATGATGAGTTTGATATCAGGTATAATAAAAACTATTGAACAAAAATCTGTAGCTTGTCACAAAACAGGCCAGTAAAGATGAAGAGTGGGGGCAGTATCTGTGTTTCAGCGAGGAAAGTCGAATGGTTATCATGAGGTGCTCCTCTCATTTCCCAATGCCCGTAGAGCTCCTTTTTGCAGTTCTACATGTATCCACACAAACACATGCACACTCACGAGCACACATAAACAAGAAAAAATTGATTACCCTCTCGTCCTGATTGCAGCCCCTCTGTCTTCTAAATCTAAATTGCAACTCCAGACACAAAAGCAGCCCATGAAGCTGAAGCACACTAAATCAATCTCTCCTACTTTCCAGCTTCTCCCCGGCCAAATAAAAAGTACAACCTTCTGCAGAGAAGTGAAAAGCCAGAGAATGTATAAGTGATACGTGGGACATTGCTTTCTGTATGCGAAAGCCTTGTCTTATTAGAATAGGCAGAGAGATTAAAATAATTCATTAAAAAGCACTTTGCTTATAGTCCTAAGCTAAAGTGGCATTGCTTTTATACATTCTCTAAACTGCAGCTTCATATATTCCCTCCACATCCGGCAAACAATTGGACATTATCCCGCCTGGAGCCCTAACTGTCTAACTACCTACTGACTTTACACTCCATTGATTTGAATTCTAAGCTATTTAAAAGATACAATACATTGCATTTTAAGCAAAGACAAAACTACTTAAAATTCAGAGATTAAACTCATTGAAGCAGATCAGTAGTTTTGAGAGTACATATCTGCAATGGAATAATTTAGACGCACAGACACAAGCTTTCCACTGCTCATTTCATACCTGGCATCTGCCCTCATTCATGTCTACACCACCTTCATTTTCTCCCTGCATTCCCTACCCTGAGTTGCCACTATTGTTTGTCACATTTACCATCTTTCACTGGTCGTGTTTCATCAGTCAGACAAAGCACTTAACATGAGAATGAGTCTGAGAACTTGTCCTTAGCAGGAGCCATTATGTGTAATGGTTGTCAGCTGTTTGGAATGCATTCCAATGTTCTACTGATACGCTCTCATTTGTTTCCTTGACTGGTATAAACATTAGAATAAGCATAAGGAGTCACTATTTTTAGTAGTGGATATTGGAAAAGTTGCAAGGCCAATGGAATCTCTAGTATTTAGTTAATTCTTATGAAACAGGTGAGGTTAAGAGAAAGATAAAGTTAATATACTTGATATCCCTCTTGATATTTGATCAGCTGCATTTTGCAAGAGGACACCTCATCAACTTCAACAAATGACAGAGCTTCAACCTGAAATCTATCAGAGCTTCATTCACATGAGAGCCAATTTCATCCTGTTTTTATCTTTTTTAGCAGCGCTCTAATCGGTTTGACACGTCAACAAGCTGTGCTGAGACTGCGTTCTCAGAAAAGTGTGTTAATGAATCTCTTGCCTAATTGTCTTAGTACAGTAAGTAAGATAAATTAATGACGGATAAGTGTGTATCACAATGGTTCAGCCTTTTTGAGAAACACTTCACAAAACAGTACACAAACCCCACCGTAGTTAACTGACGAGTGAGTAGCTACGTGTGAAGAATTAAGATGGATGAATCACTTGATATGCAGCATCACAGAGACACATCAGCCATGCAGCAAATAATTACTAGTCTAAGCATATCAAATTTACAAAAAAATCACTGCTATGAGAAGAATATCTCTTTCTACTAAATGGTACTAGTAAGCAACAGATGACCATCAGTCATGGAAATAACCGTATAGCTTACAAGGATTGTGGCTGAGAGCAGCTGAGAAATAGACCATTGAAGAAGAGCTTATATAAGATGTAATTATGATATGAAGACGAGTAACGCAAGCTATCCCATATTGCTTTGGGTTTAAAGGTTTTCCAAAAGCTCAGCTAGAAATGAAATGTTAAAAACCCAAGTAAAATAGGGACAATTGCTAATACTAGACTTTAAAAGACACAAGTTCATCAACAGCAATTACTTTGAAACATGCAGTTTCATATTTCACTGCCATATGAATCAGCATTATGAACAAAAATGGTGCAAAGCTTCACAATAGCCAACATTGTAATAGAGTCAGTAAAAACCAATGATTCTTTGGGTAGACAGTAGAAATTAACAGCCAGTAAAACCACAGCTATTGACACAAGCAGATGTTGTACAATAAAAGAGTGTTGGAGAACAACAGCAGAGGCAACATGCAACCTTGGAGCGACAGGAGGAAGCACCATGAAAACAAAAATATTGCTGTAGTCAGATACAGATGAGCTGTAGTAATAGTCTCTGATTGCTACAGACGAGCAATGAGTCAGCCTCAGTGGAAGAATCAGAATGCACTTTACCGGTCAAGTAATTTGCTGGATAAACAAATGTGAGAGACAGTAATTTAAAAAGTTCATGACATACTTTTTGAAACTTTTATTTAACGATGAAAAGTTTATAAATGTTTTAAGGTTCTTTTATGAAGCAATGAAATAACACCAGATACTCAAAGAAGCCATTAGCAAAGATCTGTCTATACATTTTAAAAGAGTTATAAACTGATCTGGATATGCAATAAGCTGATGTCAAATGAGCTCCTATATTTCTGACTCAAACCATTTTTGAAAGGAGTTCATTTCAAATAGCCTATTAGCAGTAAATAGTATTGCATCAGAGTAGCACCACAAAGAAAGTTGTCTACCTAAAACTGCATTTTTAGTTACTATTTTTGTTCTTTCGTGTTCGTTTGTAATCAGTCGAGCTTTTGTAAATGTTATTGTTGGTGCTCTTGCTTTTATTTCAGTAATATGATTAAAATGTAGAAATGAACAAAAATCTGTGCTGTGCAAGAACATTTCATATAGGACAGTGAGCAGGTGTGTTTGAGTTTAGAAAGTGGTGTACTTCTTGACCTTGACAATAGTCAAAGAGTAAATAAAGGAAATTATGGGACCACTGAGTGGGATTTTTTTTCCCTACCAGCAAATAAAACCTAAAGCCATCTTTGCAATGCCTCACTAATATATTACCACACAGGCATGATAAACACACAAAATATTTTCTGCATGCAAAGAGAACAGTCCCTCTCAGTGTGCTTTGTTTGTTTCCACTTCATGGACTTACTAAATCAATACAATGCTGTTCCAATTATTACCATCAGCAACCATTTGGAATGATTGGATTGGCTCCAAAGGCTGAAAAATAGACTTAGGCTGTATCATATGGTCCACTTTGCATTGCTGTAAATCCGCAATTGGACAAATCGCAAGCTAAGAAAGCCATACGGGGGAGTGCTGATGCCGGTTCAGGTTTTTCTTCCCACCAAAATCATTACTGCATGAAATAGCCCTCACTGGGCAGCTTCATAAAATAATGGTCCGGTCGTGTTGGAAAAAGTGCTGTCTCACATGGGACCAATGGATTTCTCAATTAAAATGCTTTTTTAAAAAATTCTTATTATTTTTTTTAATTATTTTTTACATTATTGTAATTTAGCCAATTATCCGATCCTTTCAGTGCCATGTGTCCCCACTGACTCAGGCAGATTAGAATAACCAGGCTTTTGTACACCAAAGGTTTCTTTAAGGTGCCATGTAACAATAATTTCACCCTAGTCAGAGGAAAAGAAGGAATAAGGAATGTTTCTTATCAAAAATAAATGAAAATCCTTTGTAGAGCCCTTTTGCAAAGTTCTAAAGTCACTAAAGAATTCACTTCTTTTTTATCTTTGCACAGTTTTCTAACATTCTGACCAGCTTTCAGAGCTAACAAATAATAATGACATTCCTACAAGTCACAACACATGTTTATGAAGTCTAAAGAAAAGATGATTCATGAAAATAAACTAAGGTTATTAATTCTGCATCAAGGACACTCTAGGAAATAAGTTCTGGACTTACAGATAAAAAAAAAATTAAACAAGAATGGCAACTTTTTATTTATTTACTCCAACAATTTCTTCTGAAACACTATCTCAACAGACACAATCATAACATGTGGCCATAGTATCAGAGGGACCACGGGTATTTCAAAGTGGCAATAACCCAAGGATTGCTGCATTGATATTACACTTTAATGCAATCTCAGGAGCCATGGAGCGGCCCCGTTTGATTGGATAATACAGGCACGTTGAGCTCTCAGGCATAAATCTTCATTCATGTATAAATCACTCAAAATAGTGCAAGTGGATTTGAGACACAAATCCGAAAAAAGCAATAAGCACATGAGCAAAGAGAAGTCCAATACAACACACTTCCACATTTCACTCAGCACCAACTGTTGTGGCTTGAAAGAATCTATGTGGAGGAGCGAGTAGGAGATAGGGCAGAAGGCTCTTCAAAACACCTTTGAATGAACCAATCATCCCCATGATTGTGATAGAGACAGTCAATCAGGAAGTAAATCCAAAGCTTGCTGAGGACACAGCAAACGACGAGGAATAACGATCAAATAACTCGTGAGGAGTACTTTTTTTCCCCTACCACCAATAAGAACGCTATAGCATCTGCAACCCACTGCATGCCGCCATGTAGGGTCTAACAGTATTACAACATCTCAAATACATCTCATACATTTCATACTCTACAATCTTATGCAAAGATTTTAGTCAAAGCAGCAGGCAAATGGGACTCTCTGCAGAAATTATAGCTGGAGTATCAGCTGCAAGAATATCTGCTTCCCTATTCAAAATACAACAACGGTACAAAAGAACAGTCAGAATACTACAGACGTTGACACTTGTTATCCACTATGTCTTTATTCCTTCAATTTTTCACTTTCTGTGTGGTTACTTGACTTCAAAGTGCTCTTTGATATTTACAGTCTGTAACATTATGACACTGATGAAAGGCCCAACGATCTGATTTGATCTATAAAGCGCAGTTCATTAAAACATGATCTTTATTTGAGCATTATTAGAACTCTTTGCCAACATTATGTACAAAGGAGGGCTGTCCTACAATGGATTTCTTCATCACAGAGGACAGTGAAGAAACATGAGGTTCTCAGTCCTATAGAAAAGGGCTGGTCTGCCATCTTGGCTCAGCTTCATTGACTATATATTGAAGTGTATGAGATTTTTAGCTGCTTTGAAATTGATGCAGACGCTTATTCAATAGCTCTACTGTTTTGCCACAACTACTTTAAGTACTTCACAGCTTTACAGTAAATTTTCTACAGGAACCAAAGTCCAGTGCTGAAATATTTCCCACACTCGATTACCATGGTCCACCTGAACAAAGTTGAGACTATTTTTGATATGTGAATATCAATGTATGAAATGAAAACTATTACAACTATTGTTATACAGTATGTTTTCAGGACTATATTCTTATTTTGAGTGTAATGCCAAAAAATTATTATTGTAAAAGTAGGGACACAGGCATGTTTGGGTCACAGTTGGTTTGAAAGTTAAATGTTTTCTGATTTTTCCTTGATACAGAATCTCTGCAGCTCAACAGTTTGAGGCCTCCTTTTCTTTGTATTTTCGGCTTTAAAACAGGTCTGCACTGCAGGTACCCAAACATCTTTTTTGAAGCCATGCTGTCAAAAACATGCAGAATGTGGCTGAATGGCAGCCTGTGTTGCTCCACACAATCTGCACATATCTTCTAGTAATAATGTGGCCTTCACAGATGTGAAAGTTACTCGTGCCGTTCACTGACAATAGTTTTCAGATGCCTTCCTTTTTTTTAAAGCAGTACAGCATGAGGAGCAGAAGATTCTCTAAACTATTTGCCCCAAAAATCCAGGATGTACTTTTCTAAACCCCATCAGGGTACACTAGTACGGCCAACTGACCTAATTTATAGCGAGGTGTTCACAAATCTCCATTCTTGCCCCATTTCAAGATTTTTTTTTTTAAATGAATTATTGGCGTTAAACCCAAAATTTGCTTATATTTTTCTTAAAATAGCAATCAGTGCTTATTTTAAGTGCTGTCTCTATCTATATCAAATTCAACTTATTGCTTAAATGATTTGGACTTATTTACACCCTTTTTATTTGAAGACAAGGTTGTGATATTGTTAGCTCAGTTTAATTAGACAAAGGACATTTGCTGGCCAAACTACAAACAATTTCTAAAGATTTAGAACTAGAGTGCTTGTTGTGGTCTTACAAACACCTTGGCATACTTAACATCTCTTGAAAATGGCATCTGTGTGATTTTTACACACAACATATTTGTGGAGATATTTTATAAATATGCCGTAGTTTGTGATAGAAGGACACAGACTGAGAATCTTTTATTCATTTCATACCTTTTTTTTTACGTTGATCCCCTTGGTTGCTTCAAACACTAAGAGTGATTGGCACAGCAATCACGAGAGAATTCCTGGAACCAAGTTCAACTACTTGTACATGCAGAGCACAGTCAAAAAATTCATATTCAAACAGTGCATTTCAAGTGTCACCTACTCAGGGTATTCAGCAACAGAGCAAACTCTTAACATATTCTGGCCATGGAGAGGTGCATCAAAGCATCATTAGAACAGTAACATACCAAGATGGTTTAGCTTGACATCAATCCACTCTGCGCTCTATGCAGATAAAACAACCGTTCCTCAGAGCAAAATTCATTAAACATATTTTCTTTCTTTCATTTTATCTGCCAGTGGCCTATATACAGTAATTAGGGTTCTTTCAAATGTCTTGGTATTTAGACTAGCCTTATTGACTGATGATATTTTACTCAATACTGGTCTATTTGCAACTTTAGAAGTCAACAGAAATAGAATGATATGGTTTAACTCAATTAATTAAGCCATATATCTTATGGAAAGGAATTTGTATTTTTATTTTGCTATGTATTTTCATAAGCTTCTCTTCTTTGAACTTTGGAACATTTGTACTGTGTTGACTTTCCCCAACCACAGGCTTCTCCCAGGACTCCCTTTGCTTAACATGTAACATGTAAATCCACCCGTGCTGCCAATTGTGTATTCATGGTCACTTTAATCCCAGATCAAACAACCAGTACCAGTTAAGGTTCTTAATGCTGACCCTCAGGCCATTTTTCTTGTGGCACATCTGCTCTCTGCTACAGCTCTGAAACAGTTTTAGAATGTCCAGCAATACTGTATTACAATCTTTGCACCTTGCTGTATGGATTTGCAGTGATACTTATTTACTTATTTGTTTCTATTGTAGCCCAATGTGCCTTACCATTTGTTAAGTAGTTTCCAACACTTGTTTATCTTTGATTATTATTATTTTTTTTTACCCAGATTAAAATAAATCCCTGCACAGTTATTCCAATAGAGATGTAAACGCGACTTCCACCACCTAAAACTGGCCTTACTTTTTAAATAAAATCAGAGGCCAACAGTGTCTGCAGGAGCTCATTACCGTGCTCATTACTGTTCACCTCAGTGCGCCTTATTGTCCACAAGAGGTCAGACACTAACAGCAGAAGTCATAAATAGTGCAGGGAGTACTCCTGCCTATTCAGGCAGCCAAAAGTTCAGTCCACAGCACACTTTCTTTCATGAGACTCAGTTAGATAGTGCGATCGAAATTTTGAATATCATTGGAATTAAAAAAGCCAATATCAGGAGAAGAAGCAGTACAAGCTGCTGACATCCTTATGGAACAACGTCTGCTCTGAAAGTTTGGACCGGTATCACTATGGTTCATATTGGCATTTTGCAAATTTGTTGATACAGCTCTAGGACCGTCCATCTCTTTCTCCAGAGCAGGATTTCGGTTTGTTTCCATGAGTTAGAAAAGTGGGTCGCCGCCTGGCCCACTTGAAGAAACTGTTGTAACCCCTCCCACATCAAAGGAGGCAGGTCGAGTCTTGACATCGGGTGCAAACCCCCGGACCGTTATGTTTATATTGACAATGTGCGTAACTAAGCAGTTAGCGCACAGCCATGGGAATTGGAGAAGAAATATGTGACATTCCTCCTTATTTGAAAAGTTTAACAATAAAAGAATTTACGCTTTAATTCTCTGGTTACAGAAGCTACGATCGTCTTTTTCTTTATTTCTTTTCTTTTTCTTTTTTTCTCACCATTCGCCCAACCAAGGAATATTTGAGTCTCAAAGAGAAACTCGTGTTCAACGGTTGGCAGGACTGACTCTTCAGGCAGTAATGGCTATTGCCAGACTTGATTATGTTGCTCCGTGGTGGACGTACTGGCTGCACAATTTCCCACATTTCAATTTCTTATTCCAGTCGGTCGACAGCAGTTTCAAACCGGAGGAGGCAAACTATCAGCAGGTTGGTAACTGTACTTGTACGTAGAAGAAAAAAAAATCTGTTGTTGAACACCGGCTTTCATTAACAATAGTATGTCAAAGTAGGGTTTGCAATAAAATGTAGTTACACATTTCTGTGCTGAGAATGACTCACTCTCACAAAAATATGTTCAACTCTCAAATGCAAGGAAGTAGGAACCCAATTGATCTGCAGTTCTCACATGATAACACATGACCTGTATTAAGTATTTTAACCATGTAGTTGCCCAGGTGATACAAACTTGGCATCTCTATGTAGTGTATTCACCCATGAATGTTTGGAATTATTTGAGTGAAATGGGAAATCTTTTGGTTGTTATATTCTTTTATATGATCTAACAGTCAGTATGATCACATGTGGCAAGTTGTTTTCACATTTTATTGCTAGTCTGCATATGGGTTGCAGGTATCCCGGTTTCAATTGATCTTACTGAAAACAAATATTTTAGATTTTTACGACGATCACTGCAGATATCTCGGATCTGTTCAAGGACAAATGACTTAGCCGTCAACCGTGTGACGTTCAGTTTCAGAAGTTCACAATTGAATCCTTGATTTCTAAGACTAACACTCTGGACATGTGTAAAGCAATTCTCACCAGGAACCTCCTAACTCTGGACAGTGGACTTCCCCTAGAAATATGTGATGTGATTTCTGGAATGTTTATCCTGTCCAACGCTACATGTTGAAATATTCACTTAACTTGCGCAACCAAAGTTAAAATATCTGTAAAATATCTTAGTGCAAGTAAGTGGAGATCTTTAATTACAGTTCTGATGAGAGAAAATATAATTTTAAGAGTACTGTTCTGTATCTCTGAAATTTTGATTGATTGAATTTTGAAATGGCTTGTCATAAGAATACTCACCCAGAAATATTGCTGGGTGTTGCACTGATGCCTTCAACTCTCAGCTGAGGTTGGACTTGATGACTGCTCATCCTTACACAATACACAACATATTTTCTATTGAAGACGATTGTGTTTAGTCCATTCCATCGCAGTCTTTTTTTTATATTATTTGATTGTGTGAGAAATGACTAAAATAAACAGTTTTGACAGTGCATCATAATTTCCCAAGGGTTAATTTACACAGCCACTGAGAGAATGTAAATGTTACTGTTTAGAGATGGGGACTGACTGCAGGCAGCATGAACTGGGTTATTATGGACAAAATAGACAGTTTGGAAGCCAATACTAGATACTGATGACTAGTTGTGCCATAATGTTCCATCTGCAGTCCATCACTGCAATGATATATGTATATTGTGGCTATATTTTTTGTCCTTAATTTCCTCATCTTCCTCTGTTGTTATGTCTTTTTGACATTTTGTTGCAAATGTAAGCAATGTAATGTTGTTTATAGTTGCTGTAGCTATATAGCATAGTGCTAAACATAACAGCATTATGATATCATACAGTCGCCACATAGTATGAGAAATGTAATTAAAAAATCTTGATGGAGTTCAATGACGTTCTTGCACCCATTATTTCTCTTGGGTCTTCTAACAAATAAATCAAGGGCTAAAAGGTATGGGCTGAATTTTTCAGTTTTGGTAAGGACATGTATGTCCAAGTGGCTCTGTAGGCCTATGTGTGTTGTTACTAAGAAACTTCTCTTTCGTGTTAAAGTCCCTGAATGTATTTCTTTCACATATCAGTGTCCATCGTTGAATTCCAGCACTGTCATAATGGCTTAGTCACAGAGGCTATGGTAGTTTGCAGGACTGACTTTTCTCAGACATTTACTACCTTTGAGAAAATTGGAAAATGAAAGGGAAGTTAGAAACGCATTCCTTACAGCTAGCTTTCGACTGTGTAATTGAATTAAACAGGCACACTTAAGCATTTTATACAAACATCATTTGGATAAGATAAAGGATCAGTATCTTCTAGTTAATGATTGTATCGTAGTTGTTTTGTGTTTTTCTCTCTTCTTCACCATCACGCATTTCATTCAGTGAAAATTAAAGTGTTTACAAGTTTAATTACTAAATAATTGTGTGGAAAATTATTGGATCAAGGGGAGCAGCATTGTTCTCATGAAGGGCCTGGACTGAATTGTAAAGACAGAAAACCTAACCAGGGTTGAACTCATCTTTGCCTCTACTCAAATCCACTTCTAGCTCATCAGCAGCACCTTCCACAAAACAATTAGCAAATCATTGGATTAAAAGTTTGACCTTGGTGAGGCAGCCCAGCTGGCTGTGAATCATCAAGCCACTGATGGTTTTTATTACAGAATAGTTCTTTACTTCTTCTTATTTTTGTTTTAAGTCAGTTTACGTTAACTTTAATGCGTGTAAAATTTGTAGCGATTTGTAATATTCAAATTGCTAAACTACTGGTTTAGATAAACTAGGAACAAAATAGGACTCAGTGTAACATAACTTCAGACATGTTACAGTGATAATGCTGTCCAGGTGGAATGATTCTCTGTAATCAGCCAGACAAGGACTCTCTAAACTTGTGGGTATTAGAACTTACTGAAAAGCATTACTAAGTAAAATTAAGGTTATGCTCTTGTATAACTTGTATTTAGACTAACCATGTGCTAAAATAATATGTGTTTGTGCCCTTAATAGGAAACTACTATAAATAATATGGATTCTCCAATCTGGATACAATGCTGATACTACATTGACTGAGCTGAGCTGCTTCGGTTTCAGTGTTTGAGTTGTGCACTAATATGAAAATAAAATTATGGGAATTTATTACTATACTATTATCAAAAGACTTAGTGAGAAGTAAGCAACTAAAAACTGTTGGCAAGATTGCTTTGTAAAACTGTCAAAGGAAATTTACAAAAAATCCAAGAAATGCCCCTTTTTCACTTTCAGCACTCTGACATATATTCTGTATGCCTTTATTTGCTATGCAAATAGTTTAAAATACAATGTTCCATGCTGCTTTTTCTACATCAATGTCCTCTGTGTCTCTCCAGTCTTCGGGCCTCAAATCTTTTGCACATTAAGAAATCACAAGACTGACTGAAAGCCATAGTGTCACATGGTGCTCCCCTCCCACAGCCTTGGCTCCTTTTTGCTTTCTTCTCAGCCATAGTCCAAGCTGATGTGGCAGTTGGCAGAAAAATGAAGTATTATTTAGTATGTGCCCTAAGGCCACAAAGGTTTGTGCTTCCTTCAGTCCTTTTTTTTTTGCTCTGGGCTACAGTCAGCAGTGATAATGCTGATGTTAAGGATGAGATAGCAACATACTAACCTCAAAAAGCATTTCTGCCTTTTGATATTGGCTGGCTGCTTTGAGTTAGAAAGTCAGTCTCATGGGTGATGGGGTCAGCATCCTGAGACCTCACATAACAGCTCTTTGACAAACTATTGACTGATTCTTCAGGATGAAATTACATCTTAATCATGACTTTAACATATGGCATCTTTGTTTTGTCTTCCTCAGTCCCTGATACTTCTAGCTTGTGTCGGTGCTTTTGGGCTTGGACTAAGCCTGCTGGTTCTGTCAGTGTACCTGGTGTGCTTGTGCTGCTGCCACAGAGACCTGGATGAAGACACCAAAAGGCCCGATACCTGCTGTGTCACCTGGGTTTCCGTCATCACAGGTCTCATCATATGGTGAGTATCAATGAAAATATTACTGTGTTTGTTGTTTTACCACAACTGTACATGGACACATGTATGGTCATCCAGTTGTTTCACACAAAAATTACTAAAACTCTTTGCTGAGTAGGATTTAATTCAATTCTATCTGTCATTTGCTTTCTTAATTGTCATTACTACATCAGAACATCAACCCAGTGAACAGTTCGACTGAAGTATACCATACTGTCTATATGCTTTTGAAATGATCTGGGTAACCATAGAACACTTGCTTCTTCTCCTTGTTAGATTTCTATGACTTCAGTTGTTTTAAAGCACTGACCCCATACACTGTATTTCTCTACACTCTGTCCTCAGTTGAAAATTGACACCTGTAGTTGAACTGCCACGACTATTTGAAAGCCTCAGAATGCTCAGCTCATCATCTACCTGCTTTAGCCAGTACAGTGCAAGGATTACAGATGTTGAAGGTATTGCTATAGTTTAATCACACAGCCAAACTGTTGGACTCTCTGGTTCTAATTAAAGTACAGTAAGACATGACATTATTTGTAAGCATGGACTCTCTACTGTTGTAATTAATAATTACAATAATACAGACTTGGTTTTCTGTGTTTGTCAGAACACCTGTCATTCTAATTTAAAATATAGGGTCATTGGTTTGACCTAAGGGACACATTAACAATTATTAGCAGTTGACGATAAAGCATACTCTAATTTTCCACTGTATTTACACATTAAGCCTTTTTTTCCAGTGTATTTTCGCTTGTCTGGTGGTGAATAATTGATTAGATTTGGGTGTGCTTTCTGTTGCTTTCTGACAATTCTGTGACTGAGTCACGTTAGTCGGGTTATCATTCACCAGCAAAGCTAATCTCTGAGACAGTGTTGAAATCAGGTTCTAAGCAAATAAACTAGGCTTCATGGTGTTGCCAGAGTCTAGCTTGTATGTTATATTGCTTAAGGTTGTAATTCTAAAGAGAGACAAAAAAAATGCCTCCCAAAAATTGGAAGTTCTCAATCCCAGATACGGCTGAGCACGTGACTGCCTTTATCCAAAGCATGCTTAATTTCCACCTGTGAATGTGGATTTCACCAGATATCGATGTTTTTATCCAGTGGAATTAAGTGAATCTCTGGGGATATCTTGATATATATCATATCTTGGAGGGCACCAGTCAGTTGCATGAGTTAATTGTTTGCTGGCTTAAAGCAGAAACAGCTGTTGAATCATGTCACTTTAATCTTTGCCTGGTTTGATGTGATTCATAAAAGGGTTTTTCAATTGTCCCTGATGTTCATCAAGTCGTCATCAAAACAGGCAAAAAAAAAAAAACACTTAAAGAAAATGACCAAAAATGGCAATGGAAACCCAGCTGCTATGTGTTCTATTGGATTATATAAATGAGAAATTCTTAAATCATGTGTTTTTTGTGTATTTGTGTATTATGTTTATATGTGTTGCATACATTTTTGTCATATGGGTTTCATCTGTACATTCACAATAATTATGCCTGCTTTTGGATGCACCGCCGTGTAAACATAAACAGGCAGGGATCTTTTTATAAATCCTTCAGGGCAAAATTGTCATAAATAAGTGTACTTTTGTATATGATATAATTCCAGAAATTGTTCTAAAATGAAAGAGCACAAATTTGTCCCAAAACGCCTTGATTCAATTTGTGCACTGATCCACTCAAACTTGTGACAGTTTTGGGCTTTAACTTTGTTAGCTCTCTTTATTCATACCAAGCCACTATACAGTACACGAGGCCTGTTGTGACGCTAAGTGATTGGGCATGATGCTGTTATATAAGGTCTTGACCTTACTACGTTAAGTTCTCAGTCATGACTTATGTTAAGATTTGGCACTTTATTGACACAATTGAATTTTAAGCAAAGGAGTGTTTGGAGTGATCTTACTGTTCTCATTCCCACAATGGAATATAAGGTGTATACAGAAAGGTTTCAGACCTTTTAGAATTATACAATTTGTTATGTTTCACACTCATCTTGATTTTTCTTTTCAGTAACAAAGCAACACAGATCTTTAGAGTGGACATTTATTAAGAACAAAACACACACAGAAACATTCCATTTATAGCAGTATTCTTTATTCTTTATTCTTTATTATGACATGTGCACCTGAGCTCTGCTGCATGATCTTTTTAACGTTGAGATACTTCTTCTCCTTGATTTGGAATGATAAGCTTTCTGCTCAGGCCTTGGTCGGTCAAATGAACAGAGAACCCTATAAATCTCTATAAATGTGAACCAATATTCACATTCAATGAGAAGCAATATCCTCTGATCTGATAAAAGTACAGTATTTGGCCACAATTCCGTAATCACTATGTATGGACAAAACGTTACACTGAACATCACCTTATTCTGTAGACTTTTCTTTCTTTCTTTCTTTCTTTCTTTCTTTCTTTCTTTCTTTCTTTCTTTCTTTCTTTCTTTCTTTCTTTCTTTCTATTCTTGTCAGAATAGAAACATTAAGCATCAACAAGGAAGCTGCAGACAAAAACACAGAAACTTTGTGAAATTACCGATCTACCCCTACGAGAGTCTGGAGTTAAACCTACTAGAGAAATCATCTCTGGAGAAATCAAAGAATAGTTGTGCGGTAAAGCTTCTCTTTCTGAGCAGAGCATATGTTTAAACTTCTGACAGTTTACTGGTGTTATTCCTAATAGATATTTTGATCCGTAGCAGGATCCTTTGATTCATAGTGAGCTTGTTATGTTTCATAGCTCAACACATTGAGATTCAATACATCAAATCAGTGTCCCTGCATTTGTGAATGAAGGGCACATCAGGTCTAAGATGGCCTATAGCAAAGATGGAAATACAAAGATAAACAAAAAATGTAAAAAGGAACTAGCTGTACTTCTTTATCTGTTTATGTCCTTTTGAAGGTTCTGTGTTTATGCATAATGTGCCGCTTTTTAAGTGTGTGACCCCTGGCTTCTGTTATATACTCATATACTTATATATTCATCTGCAGACTGGCTTTTGTTTATATAAATGGTTGCTTTCTTAATTTGATAACATAGTAAAAATAAGGCAGTTATTCAGTCAGTCATACAGTTTGTGAATCCTTGAGTCATCCTTGAAGGAACCAAATATCCTCGAGTTTAACAGTGTTCACTTTGCGTGTTGAGTCAAACGGATGTAGAGAACCTTTGCACAGCCACAAAAAATGTAATACTTCCCTTGAGGCTTAACTGCTCATGATGTTTTGTCTCATTTCTGTTTCATTACTGTGTCATTAGCTGGTCTGGGTCATTTTGGCTACACAGTTAATTAAGAATTCACTGTGAAAGCCAACACAGAAAAGCTTAAACACAGATGTCATCAATAGCATCAAGCTCATTTATGTGTGTCTTTTAACCAGCTGAATTAGGTAATTCTATAACCGCATCTACGCAGTTTGGCTCAAAAGAACTGCTGTAATTGTATCTTTTTTTTCCCCTCAGATATAATATGTCCCTAGTGTTCCTAATCATAACTAGAGATAATTAGTTTAGTGGAAAAGAAACAGGCAGTGTTTTTTATTCTACTTACAAAAGGACAACGGGAAAACACAAAAAAGAACGAACACCTACATTGCCTTCCAAAGAATTTGTCAGGTGTGGAGGGAAAGTTTTTGTGACTGAATTCATTTGAATTTGAGATCAAAACATGAGTCAACAATGAGCCAAAGTGAGGCAGGTGCATCTATTTTGTCATTTTATGCAAAGAGACAATTCAGTCTTGAATCTTTATTTATTTATTTGTTTTTGCAAAAGTAAGTTAACAGATGACAGTTCAAGGAGAAAAAAAAAAATCACGTTTTTGCCTGCACAGGCCTGTGATGGGTTTAGAACTGGAGTACATGAATACTTTACTATCTTATCAAGATATAGTTCATCAGGCCCTCATAGAAGCAGCTTTCAGTTTACAAATGGCTTTGAGATATGTGACAAAAAATATCATCACATTAACATCCTTTATCGGCTGCCTGAGTGCTGCCCTTCAGTCTGCTTAACACTGTCCATTGTACTTGATAAAAGTATGACCATATTTCTCCATATCCATTTTTGGAGCACGCCCACAATAGCGCAAGCTCACCCCTTCTCACTGCTTGCAGCAAGACAGGCAGCCAGAAGTTGCCATATATTTCAAAAGCTCCTCTCTTGACAAAAAAACAGTTATTCAAAAGGCTCAAATGTTGCAAAAGAAGCTTTTGGGTAGCAACAATACAACTCAGCAAGCCTGGCTTCGGCTGTAGAGGGGAGGGACCGATGCAGTGTGAGTGTGTGTGTGTGTGTTGCCCGTTTGATAAAGACAAAAGAAGAGGGGCTAAATTAATGTGTTTCATACAGCGCTATAATAAAAGAAGACATTGCTATTTTGGATGGTAAAAAATGACTGAATCAATAATTACCTCAACTTTGGAGAATAAGTCTCACCTCTCTTTTTCCGCCTCTTGTTAGGTCCACTTTTTCTCCCTCACACACATTCAGTACTTTTCCCTGCTGATAGCTTAAACGAATTCTGTGGTAATAAATGAGCATGAATTTTGACAAAATGGCCACACACGTGGGCCTTCTTTTAAGATTTTCTTCCAAAGCACAGTCAAAACCTTTGACACAATTCAGATACAAGACAATGCACTTATATTTACGTAGATGTGTATAAACGTATGGTGTACTGACTCTAGGGGGGTGGGGAATAATCCTCAATTTAACAAATATAAAAATATATTCAGTTTAGCTTATATCCGTATGACAATGATCAATCCGTGTAATAGTGGGTAGAAGAAAAAACAAACAAACAAGCAAAACAAAATGACTGCTATATGTATAGGATGGGACGTGATGTAAGTCTGGCATACTCATCTTGTGGCTCTTGTCTGCAGCCTTCAGTTGTGTCAATCAATCAAAATATAGAAACAAGATATATAGACTTTATCAGTAGGTAATGTAGTCTTCATTACATTATTTTGATTATGGGGGAAAAAAATTGCATTGTAGCACTGCATCCTAATTGTAATCATTATAACTCCTGCTTTATGTTGTGTGATTGATGAGCTCTCTAATCAATGGAAAGTTACCATATAAGCCGTCAAAAGTGTTAATAATCTCCAAATTTTTATAGGAAAACCATACTGCAACTAAGTATATTTGTTCATGTTACTGCAAACTGGTAATGGTAGAGGTGTACTGACTCTAGGGGTGCTGGGAATAATCCTCCCTTTTACAGAGGCTCAGGCATAGTCTCAAAAGGCTGCAGGAAGGTAAGAGATATGGATTGGATGAATTCCTCTTGGATATGGCAACCTGAATTCTGAAGTTCAAACTAGTACCTGAAACTAAAGGTATGATATTTCCTAATTTAAAATGTTACTGTAGAATGGGATACACAAAACACACCGAGGTAGTAATAGATGAAGAGAATTTAATGGAAAAAATATGAAAAAAATATTTTGTCAATCTGCTCCTGATTCACACCATCCCAGCCCATATGGTAGCAGATGAACATGATGTGTGAAACAAGCACAGTAGGATATCTATTTTTTCTCCTGACGGTATTATAAAAGTACAAAACTGGTATTAAATTACTCCTAAGTATGTACATATTTTTACCACATGTTTGCACTTTGCACTATTCAGACAACCTCATGTAGCTCATGGCCAAGAAATAGCATAAAATAAACAAAAATCATTATTTATTCATTTGTTTTATTTAAATCTCTACTTTTCTCTCCTCAGTTCTGCTGTAGGAGTGGGTTTCTATGGGAACAGCGAGACCAATGATGGGGTGTACCAGCTGACCTACTCACTTTACAATGCCAATCACACACTGGGTGGCATCAACAGTCTGGTGAGAGAAGCATGCCAACCTTTGCTCTGCAGTCGACAAAAGCAACATCGTTTACATAGAATATTGTTTCTGAAATAAATCAATCTTTTTTTTAATTCTTTCATTTTTGTTATTTACAACCTTACTTCCAAAAGAGCTGGGATGCTGCAGAATTTCTTGATAAAGGCAAAATGCGATCTCATAACAGGAGGGTGTTCCAAAATATTTGGGAAAGGGGTCACAAAAAAACTGGAAGAGTAATCGCAGCCAGCATTGAACCCACTGAACCGGCAGAGGTGAAACGTGTATTAGATGAGTTAACCTAAATAAAAGCACAGTTAGCGCAGTGAAACAGTATACAATATAAGTGTAAAATTACTTTTGTGAAAATGAACTCAAATAAAAGTAAAAAGAAACTTACTGATGTAACTTTTTTAACTATGCGAATGTCAACATGGAAATTGCTCCCAAGAATCTTTCTCACTCAGATGCGCAAGAACCTACATCAAAGTTAAACACATTTAGCTGTGCCATGCTACAATGCTCATACAATTTTTACGCTAATCCATCCTTAACTTTTTTGAGGACCAAATAGACACACAAATAAACCATACCAATCACATAAACGTCTTGGCACAGGATATGTTTTCTAAACAAACAAAATTGTACTAAATTTTGCGGCAGCATTGCCTCATTGAAAACATTCACTCTAGTGAATGTAATGAATGCTGTTGATGAGCTGTGGGTTTACAAGTGTCTTGCAGCTATCGTCCTGCTGCTGCTCATCCATGCATCCTTGTTTTGGAAGAGACTTTTGTCTGAGCCTTTTCCTCGCTGATATATTACCAGCTTGCACCGGACTTCCTGGTACTACCATCACGATACAATGTTTAGGCCTTTTTAAGATTACAAAGATGTTTGTGAATATTTTGGTCAAAACCCTTCAAATTGATCTTGGTTTTTGAATGTTTGATTGCCTTTTGCATATTTAAAGGATAGTAATTATTATGTGATGGCAATAGAGCTATAACAGTCAGTTGAATTGAAATTGAGTCACAGTCTGTCCTGCTGGTGACAACAGAATACACAGGAGGGCTCACCGTCTCCCTGAACTCACCGAAAGGCATCATATTTACAACTGTCCCTTGATTAACCTTAAAGAGGCTTGGAAGTGGTCTCGTTCTGATGATTTTCATTGTGCTGCTTTCTCAGATAGATTGAATCTTACACTGACCTCTCCCTGCAATATCACTGTCAGACATAATCATGCAGGCTCAACTGTTGACAGTATGAGGACAAGCTTCTACTTTTAGGTGCTAGGAAAAAAAGGATATGGTAAACAACTGATGGACAAATGAGCCTAGATGATTCAAAACAGACAAAGCTAAGGGGTACAGTTGCTGTATAATAATCTACAGTGAAAGTGAAGACGTATGGTACATACTGTAGAGATATTGTTGTCATGAAAAAAGAAGAAGCGCTGAGGACTTTTCGATAAAACACCTACAGGCAGCGCTTCCCAGTGCCAGGCAGGTGCTTTGTGGACATGGGCCCTTAATAGATTCATTTTGTCAGCTTCAAAACATGATATGTTGTTTTTGTACTATTTTCAGTTTGTACTCTTGACTTTTAATTATTTTTTCAACAATTGCATGACTTTTATTTTTCATTTAGAATTTTTTCACACAGTTTTTGGGGAACGCGGTTGTATAACTGTTGAAATTGAATGATTTCCTGGTGATATCAGTGTGATCTGGCCAAGCAGTTGATGATTTATAAAATATGAACACAAATGTTACTGTGAAAAACTGCTCGGCCCATGCTTTTTGTATTACTAATAATGACTAACATTTAGGTAATGACAGAGGCATGATCCTCACATGGTTTGTTACTTCATTCTTTTTTGGAAGCACTGTATTACAGCTGGTTAGCAACAGAGCTCTTCCTCTAAACATGGGATGCTCATCTGTCTCCAAGCAGCACCTCACTGCATGTGGTCTGTTTACACTTTTTGTCACAGTGGGAGAATTTTGGTGACTGCTGTCTGAGGATTTGTAAATAGGGTTTATTTCTATGTAACTCCTGACCTGCATTCGGTGAAGTTATTTTGGGAGGCTTAGGGGCAGGGTGGAGGAGGGAGAATAAGAACACTGCCTTTCAAGAAGCAGTAATCACAATAGGAAAAAAGAGGATCAGCTCCCATCTGCTGTGCATTGATGGATGTTAAGCTTCTCTTCTTTCCATGCAATCTTACCATCTACAATGAGGGTGTTTGTGTGTGTGCCTTTGTGTGCATGACCATGTCTGTATCATATTCACTTGAAGTGCTCAGATGTTCGCATATCGTATAAATGTATGGAAAGATCAGTGGCCATACTCTCATTGAAGTGCTCTTGTTGTCTGGGAAGTGATAGCAAAAAATCGAGATTTGTATGATTTGTATCTAATTTGGGCCAGAATCATATCAAAACATCTTGATTAGCAGTGATATCCATTTACATTTACATACATTTTACTCAAGATATCTTCAAACAAGCTAAAATAGAAAGTTATTAAAAATACATACAGTTTATTTCATAATTGCTGTGTTTAACTCCATTATTTGGAGCTTGATATATAAAATATCATGGGGAATTGTGTAGTGCTTCGTGCTGCATGTAGTTGATGGGATTCAACTCACTGTTGTCTTTCTCTGAGGTATCTTGGTATTGATTTGATCCTAAAGCATGATGGATACTATGGCTACACGAGAAGAGTAGATCTTCCCCAGGGATACAAATGCTCTTTCATGTGCAAAAATCTAGCACAGTGCTTTCAGTGCTGATGATTAGGTTCTTGGGTCTGTGATAATTCTTTACTGTTGACTTGCCAAATCTTCTTATCAAAATTCGTTTTTGTTTCTGTTTACTTTGTTTAAAAGTAATAACTTCTGTATTTCTCTTTGATTTAAACACTTGAAGGCCTTTTATCTTGTTTGATTTCACATTAAATGTGTGGAAACGAGAGCAACCGCATGTCTGCTTCTCGAGGCTCCAGTTAGGTCAGTGATTTAGAATGTGAGATGTTTGACTTTTCTGATGGCTTTTAAGGGCTTCTCATCACGAAATGTGTATTATCAGAGTCTGAAAGTGATTACCATGTGTCACTGATGGAAAGATTGGATGAAGAGGACCATTCTCCTTTTTCTATTGAAGGGAGCTTTTGATTGTCCACACACATTTTGTATTTCAACCTTGATTCATATGTTCAGGTTGCAATATTAACTTCTCTTCGCTGCTGCCAGGAAATAATGGTAAGAGAACATGGCAATCACACTCTATCAAAATGCGTGTTTCCAATTTGCAGCAGCGCTTACTCTCTTTGAGAGTACTGTGCTTCCTCTTTGAAATTGAAAGCTGCCTGGTGATTCTTGGAACAAAATGATTGCTACTTTCTGCATCATATATCAGTTCCCATAAATTTCTCTTCATGGGATCCTGTTTCTAAATTTATAACCTTTATTGAGTTTAAAGTGTTGGGATCATATATTGTTTTATTCCTCAAGTTAATACAGTCATGTAAAATTCACCAAAGACTTTAAAGAGAGCAGCCGCACGTGAAATTGGCATTTAGGGTTGAGCTGCTGTGAGTCTCATTTTACAAGTGTGTCCAGTTTAGGGAGGATCCTCCTTGTTGACCTGATTTTCTGTAAAAGAGAGCCTTAATCCATTTTAAAAGAAGACAGGACAGTCCAGATTAGGGAAATGTGGATCACTCCTTGCAGCTAGCTGATGGACTTCATTTCTCACAGCCAGGCGGATTGGTGTGCAGATAAGATTTGAATCGTTGTGGCAGGAACTGTGAGGGATGATGAACATAGGGCTGGGGAGCGAGAGCAGTTTACCAGCAATCACATTCTCTACCCTTTGAGATTGCGTGAATAGAGGAAAAGGGCCTGTATCTTTGCTCCATCTATGCATTGGCCCTCATTCTGGGGTCTTACTTAGAAACCAGCAGTTGCATCGATCAGTAAAATTTAATCAACAGTGTGACGTTTTTGCAGTGTCAGTTGCAGTGTCAAGGAGACAAAGACACACTGTCTTCTTTGTGGTGAATTTTCATAGTGTGAGAATGAACAGTCACACTCAGAAAAGAAAAAAAGAAATCAGATAAAGAAACTGGGCCTGCTACTGGTCCATTATGCTGAGCGTATTTAATGGCCCTGTCACACTGTTGCGTATGGCACTAGCGTATGAAAATTATCACTCATACGCTGGTATACGCTGACATATGCCAGGGGAACGTTAGGCATAGGTTGTATACGTTTCAAGCACGCTGGCATACGTTGTCATACGTTGGCATACGCTGAGGCAGAAATAAATTTTTGAACATGCTCAAAACTTTTGTGCGTATGGTTAATACGCTAAGCATACGCTTGGCATACGCTGAATACGCTAGAGGTACGATATAGGTACGTTACTGATAGGTCGAGAACGCTGGACATAAATTGCCATATGTTGGCATGAAGGTGTACCGTACAGCTAGCATATTTATAGCCTCCGCCCGTCTGCCGCCTCCATCTCCGCCCGTCTGGCGGAGATGGAGGCAGCAGGCAACCGACGATTCACGGGAGCGGTCAGGAGGAGGAGTTTGGGATCTTGATCGCTCAGAAGCATGTAACTCATCAGCCGCAGGTGCATCAGGCATTTCAGCAGGTTTGGGTGAGAATGATTCTTGTGTTTTTTTGCCTTTTCCTCGGCCCAGGGCCCGGGCAAACGACGATTGCTTCTTGGGAGGCATGATCGAGATGAATGTCTCGAGAGATGTTGATAGCGCGTCGTCTACTGCAATAATGGAGCAATGTGGAAAGGCTGCTGAGTTAATGGCGTTGCCCCTGGCAACCAATAGCGTCTTCTGCCAACATGGCCGACCGGCCGACTGGAGTCACGTGACTCCTCATTCTCAATAGGCGCGTTGAAACGTACGCTGGGCATGCGCAGTTCATATGCTACTCATACGCTAGTCATTCTTTATTTTCAAGGACTTTTCGTGCGTATGATTAATTTTCATACGCAACTCATACGCTTCTCTCATACGCAACAGTGTGACAGGGCCATAACATGCTCCCACAATTTGCAGCAGTTTACCAAATTTGTTGCAACAAAAATTAAAAGGAGCAAATGCCACGTGTTCTTTTTATAAATATCAGTCAAATAAGTAGTGTCTTCTTCATCAAATGGGCTTGGAAAACTTTAACAAATGGCACTGCACTTTTTTAGAGCAAATGTTCTCGAGGCTCCAAGTTGAAAGGGCTTAAATAAAAAAATTAAAACAGGAGTGATTGCACTGCACGCCAGCACCTGACTTGCTTAGCTCAGCACAAACACTGGAAACAACAGTAAACCAAGCTACACAAAACCAAATCAGTTTGAGTTTGCAGCCTTTAAAGAACACTAATTGTGTTATGTATCCTGTATCTTTAAATTTGACAAAAAACAATGTGCTGTTGGACAAAAATATCAATAAAAATTGCAGATGTTTGCTTGTTTTCTTCAGTTTCCAGCTTTTGTGCTAAGCTAAGCTAACTGTTTGATCGTTGAAACCAGGGAACTATAGAAATATCAGCCTTCCCGTGTCATGGTTTCTGTAAGCAAATGAGCATGTTTCCTAAAATATTAAATGAAATGTAAAAATACTTTATTGATTCCAAAGGGAAATTGCATTATTATGTTATATACTTGTAAATGATATGATATTAGTTGTTTATTAGTGACTTCTGTTACTGTTGCAGATTCAGTGGCAGGGTAAGCCTTTTGGTTACTTTTTTAGAGAATAACTGTCTGATTAATATCACTTAAATTTAAAAAAAAAAATCAGCTGCTGTGGCTCTTTTTCTTAGTTTTCCTTCCTATCTTATGATTAGCTCAATTTGATTGTAGTTCTGTTGATATTGTAAAAATGCACTTGTATTTGCTTCATTATTACATTGTTTTTGTTCAAACAGAAAGATAAATTCTATTTACTCTATTCACCATGCTTGCTTCCACCTCTGCTCTCACTATCAAAGAACCCTGTGATAACAGGCCTCCCTTGATTTGTTATCAGTTTTCCACCCTAACAGTGTTTATCTGAATTAAACACACAGTTAAGGAGGAAAAAGTTTATCTTTATCTTTTCCCAAGGGAGAGCTCCTTTGTCTCTTGTGCCTCATGCTATATTTTCAATCTGTTTTTTTTCTTCTTTTTTTTCTATAGAATAACTGTCTTTTATGAATTTATTTATGTTCCTGTTTCAGTCTGACCCTATATTTCCACTGACTCTACATCACCCCGCCTCCTGCCGTATTGCAATTTTAATTTCCTTTTTATTCTGTTTTTGTAGGTTGCAGGGTCTCGGGGCAATGTGGAAGGTGGTCTCAAACAGCACATGGAACGCCTTGATGAGATCTTTGCTGCAAGGGCCGACTACCTCCAAGCTCTGCGCTTCATCCAGCTAATGGTCAACAATGTCATCCGTGAGCTGACTGCTCTGCCAGACATCACCACAACTAAGGTTGACTTGGCAGACATTGCAAACCAAACAGCTTTCCTTGAGTATTACAGGTAGGTGGAGCCTTAGCAACTCCCCTAAAGTGATAGAGATTACTTTATTTAATTTGTGTTTGAATGGAGTAAACATGCTGCTCTGAATGGGATTAAAGGTGATCGTGAACAGACACAGAGCAGATGGGATTTTATCGATCTCCCCTCCATAACACACACTGGAAAAGCTCTATTTTTCCTGATTGCTGAATAAAATGAAAGTGGATATTGAACTAATTTTCCACTGTGTAGTTAGCTCTAATTTGTGTACGTACAATGCCCTCACGCAATGCCACACATGGCAGACTGTCTCTTCAAGCACAAATGATTTCCATTACCTGAGAAGGTGGTTACATTGACTGTTGATGACTCAATGGTGTTCTCTAAAAATGAATAGATACATTCATTGATAAATTAAGAGTAAAGGAAAATAAGCGATACATTTAATTCAATAAACAGAGAAGAAATACTTCTGAATGATTCAAATGTTCAGCAGTTCAGCATTACCCTTGGACGGGAATTGTTGGTTTATTAAGTACGAAAGGCTGCTGCTTCAAATAACATACAGTAATGAAATGCACAGTAGACCTTATCATGCTGTTGTGCCTCCAGGTCACCATTCACAGTATAGTCTTATTAACAGCCTGTCATTTGCCTAACTTGTAGGGTTATTTTCTGTAGACTTACAATACGTATGCCAAGTTAAAATTGTATGGCACTTTCTGGGTACACACTTGGTTAATCAGGAACCAGCAGCTTATATTGATGCTTCTGTGATCAACATCAATTGATTACTTTGTGCTGATGGTCACTTTTTTCCCTGGTTACGTTGAAGATCGACAGTCTTAGAAACCTCTCATGCAGCCCTGCATTTTCTTTTCACTTTGCTCAAAGGAAGTTTGCGTTTTTCCATCTCTTAATATCATATCATCATTTTTGGATAGAATTAAACACACTTGTGATTAAGTTGACTAACCTATGTAATGGTCATGTATTTGAATGGAAAATAGAAATAGTGAAAGCTTCCATTGTTTTGAGAACAACACATACTGAACACATACTGTACTATCACAGTAATTCCCTAAAAAGGAATAGGTTGAAGCGGAAGGTTTTTAAGCCTATCTTATACCAACCAATAAATTGCATACAGAAAACTGAAGGCCTTGAAAGACCTAAGATACTCCATAGTAACATTAAATTCTATTTTAACAGCCTTCCATCCGTTCATTTTCTATACCCATCATATATCCTTAATCTTTTTGTAAAAACAATAAAGAATGAGTGTACATGGAAACTGCCATATTCAAATAAAGCTGCTCACGTTCACATATCCTGACCCCCCCCCCGCATCGAAAGGTACTACCTCCAGTAGGGGTCCTTAGGCAAGACCCCCTTACGCTACCTGCCTATGAGAGTAAGTCGCTTTGGATAAAAGCGTTTGCCAAATGCATAAACAAAACATAATTAACATATTTCTCTGTTTATTTTGTCATACTGCTAGACATGTCACAAATCTTGACAGAAAATCTGCCCATTAGGACTATGTGTCAGTTTGATGTCAGTTATAGCATTTCCAGTCTGTTCCTCTATTATAATAAAATCTTGATTTTATAACCACAGCTCTTTAGATATACAATGATCTCCCCCAGAGAAAGTTAGAAGCAGCAGAACATTTTCTTACACTCTCCACAGTGTCACAATGTTGGACATACTTAGTTTGATAACTTGATTCCCCTACACCTCCTCTATAAAAAATATAGATAACCTTCATTAGTTATGATACGATTCTCTTAACTTTATAAAAAACTGTTGAATGCAAACAGGAAGGCTATTGTACAATAAAGTTGCTTTGTATATTTTGAGTAGCAATATATGTACATATCAGGGAGCTGGAATGTATACAAATTTTATGGATTGAATAATTTGACAAATTTGATATATTATTGGAATAGTCCTTTTTTAGAATGTAATTATTCGGTCTACATTTGATTAAAAATTTGTTTGCCCAAATTTCCACAAAATATTACGTATATTGCATTTATATAGAACACTATGGTATACAAGAAGACTTTCATCCATTAAAGGATAAGACCGGTTTTTTGACATTGGGCCCTTGATTTCACATTATAACATGATGTTCTACTCACCCCTGCTTGTTGTTGGTCATTTGGAGCTGTTCCGAAGATATTCGAGAGGAGTCTGGCTGCTCTCTTGAGATATTCGGCCATGAAACGGTTTCCTTTGGGCAAGTTTATACAGGCACAAACTATGCTGTTTATAATTTATTAATTACTGTACACTAGCACTGATAACGTGGAGGTGCGTCGCTTACTTAAAAAAATCCGGGTTACTAATTTTGAATTTTAGCCGAATGAATAAATAGGCAGCAGGTCTGTGGGCTGTCTGTGGTAGTAGCACGACGATGACGTCAGTAACACCCACTTTACGACAAAAATTCAAAATTACAGTAACCCGGATTTTTTTAAGTAAGCGACGCACCTCCACGTTATCAGTGCTAATGTAGAGTAATTAATAAATTATAAACAGCATAGTTTGTGCCTGTATAAACTTGCCCATAGGAAACCGTTTCATGGCCGAATATCTCAAGAGAGCAGCCAGACGCCTCGCGAATATCTTCGGAACAGCTCCAAATGACCAACAACAAGCAGGGGTGAGTAGAACATCATGTTATAATGTGAAATCAAGGGCCCAATGTCAAAAAAACGGTCTTATCCTTTAAATCCCCTTATTATGTGGATTTTATTAAAAACCTGACTGAATTATGGAATTCATTTCTGTACCTCTCATATCTGCTACTTGTAACTCCTGGAATGATAAAGCAAAAGTAACCACTATTGTACCATTAGCAGTGACACAATATCCCTACATTAATATCTTACACATCCCTACATGGCCCCACATGGTGTGTCCTTTCTGCATTGACATCAGATCTTCTTTTGGAATACACTTTTCCGACACTGATCCCCTTGGTCTTGATTGGATTTCATGTAGCTATTGAACAGCCCTCAGCAGGGTTTTATTGATGAACAGAAAATGTTACAGCAAACCCAGTGTTATTTGAACAAAGAAAAAATGATGCAATTCTGTTTTCTAATACTATATTATTCTCTTTTCTGCTTCTGAATTCAGTTCTTTCCTGTGCTTCTGCAGTTCTGTTTACATAGAAAAAGTGCTCAGCTTCTATTAACATGACCTCATCTGTAAGCAAAGGAATGGCCAGTCTACAGTTTATTTAGTCCATGGGAGTACATCTGCTTTTCTTTGTGAACATGAAGGAACTATGATCTCAACTGACTTAAGTGTACAGGTTTGCTGCTCTGCTACAGATACACCACGGCCACCTTGTGTCTGTCTGTAGTATCCGGGAAGTATGCCTGTTTGTGTGACATCTTGCACATCTATGTTTTTGCTGTAGCTGTACCTTTACCGTGCTACCAGGGCATGATGAGTTATAGATGAGTCATAAGAATCCCCATTTGTGTGGATGGTCAGAACACACACACTTTAAACCAAGACTCAGTGTTGGCCATTCCTGTAAAGGACATTTTCAAAGGAGAATGAAAAATTGATGTCTATGGATTGGTGGTATTGAATTATTAAGCCCAACAAGCTCGAAATTACCTGAACAGATGGACTCTAACTAGGGAGACAAGAGTGCTTTTATAAAACACACACAGATCTAACACATTCAGTCTTGAACATATGTTGATCCCACACTTACTGAGGCTTGTGCATGTGCATGAAGGGTGCTGTCTGGGATTTGTTATTGATGCTTCATTTCCCTGTCTTTTAGATGGCTAAGTTATCTGCTGTTGCTGATCCTGGATTTGGTCATCTGCTTGGCCATGTGTTTGGGTATGGCAAAGCAGTCCCAATGTCTGCTTATCACGTAGGTACCATGAGTTTGTATGTAGATGTATTTGCTTTTTATTTAAGTCTGAGGCTATTTTTTTCTTTTGCAGTAAATATTTAGTCTAATTGAGAAACTATCGACAGACAGGGCGTCAGCCAACCTCTCTGGCACAATTTATACTGATGCACTCCATTAAGAACTCACATGATGGTATCACATCTCCAGATAGCCCTTATTTCTCCTCAGTAACTTCCCCTTTTCTTTGCACATACAGTTATAGCAGCTTTACAGTACCATAACCTCAATCAAACCAGCTGAGTCCAAAACTCTGACAGAAATTGGAAGTCACTGGAGGAACATTGGGTTCAGTAAACTGCAGCCAGTGATTCAAACCACGACTGATGTCTGACAAGCAAATCCACAATCCAGACTCCTCATCCCATTTGCCCAATTTAGTGCAACCTACATGTCAGTGTTAGCGGATGGTGCGCAGGATCACTCCTCACATCCCTCTCTAATGGCCCTCACTAATGCCTATTGATCGCCTGGGCAGGATACGTCTGCTCCCTTAACTAATTATTAAGTGCTCTCAGGCTGCTTTATTGGTGCTTTCAAGAAGGTCCGAGGAGTGAGTTGAAAGGCAAAGCTCTTGCAGGCCTTTTTAGATCCATCAGGGGACCACATTTTTTCTCTTTTTACATGATTTATCTACTTCAAACTCATAACTCTATTACAAGCTTATGCCAGTGGTCACTTTGAATTTTTTGTTGAGTAGGAAGAGCTTTTTAAAAAAATGTTTCTTCATGCATTGTTGAGGTCCTGTCGAACACTCTTTGAAAAAATGTGGTTAGATGGGGCAGCAGCTTTTGATCGGCACTGACATCTTGCAGTGATTGACTACTAATACACATGGAGAAATCAAGTTGCAGGAAGTGTTCTAAAAAAGGTTCATAGCTTTGTCATTCCACTTGTAAGGTGGTAGGGTAAAAGCGCTTTACAATGTAAGTCAGGACATTTTTATTCCATATTATCTGTAACTTTTAAACATTTCTGCACCACTAACAACAAAAATGTACCTTTATGATCTGCTAACAAAATGCACCTTTTAGCAGCACAGAACATACCTTTAAAGGCTGATGCTTCATAACGCAAAGCCTCTGACGCTCGGACGCAGAGCCTCTGCGAGCGTCAAAATCTTGACAACTCCCCCACGCAGAGGCTCTGCACGCGTTGTCGTGCACCTCAGAAAAATCCTGACTACGCGACAGACGCACGCAGACCACCAACGGAAGTGCGCAGACAAAAGCGGCTGTGATTGGTCCTCGGTGTGCTTTTCCGGTTGTCTGTGTGGCTTCCTCCTTTGCATTTTCGCCAACTCCAATAAAAGAAGCTGTTCTTCTTCGATGTCGAGCAACTCCAGATCCATATCTTGCGTACACTTTTTTTTTTTTTTTTGAAAGATAAACACTTCCGCCGGCGCTGCCGAAGTTCTCGTCACCGCCCACCGAAATTCTCGCGAGGGGAAACTGCTGTGCGTCCCGAGAAATTCCAGACCGAGGTTGCAGAACCATAACATGAAAAGTGGTTCGCGACCAGAGCAAAGCAACACGTCAAGACGATAGACGCAGAACTATAATCCGCCCTTAACTCCACAAACCATTTTCTATACCTGCTCCATACTTTGTATGGTCGAGAAGGAGCTGTGGCTTATCCAAGCTGTCATTGGGCAAGAGGCCAGCTTCTCCTTTTACAGGTTACTAAACCATTACAGGGTTAACACAGAGACAAACCAGGCGTGTTCATGCTCACGTCTGTGGTCAATTTAGAATCACCATTTAACCTGTCACCTGTTTTTGGACTATGAGAGGAAAATTCCTGGAAAAAACCCACACAGGCACAGGGAGAACATATGAACTCCAAACAAACAGAAAGGCCCAGGAACCTGCTTGTTATAAGATTAGAGTGCTAACCAATACACCAATGTGAAGCAACTGAAGTGAGGAGTAACTATGATGGCAAGTGGAAGCATGTAACTCCATGATACTGATTGAGTAAACAAACTCAAACTTTACGCAATTTTTTTTCTAAAAAAAAAAAAGAATAAAAGCTCCTAATAAACGATTAATAATTTAGACTGTAAATGTGCCTTTACATTAAGTTTCTTAAAGGTGAAATCATAGAGGTGCCTAGTAATGTGCCTTGTTTGTCAGACAACTTATGAATGGAGGCTGAAGATCCTTGTCGCAGCCAGTCAGGGACTCAATCCCATGCTGGCTGTGACTCCAGCCCTTTGCTGCATGTCATCCACTTCTCTCCTCCCCAGTTATACTGGTTGATTCAAAGCCATTAAATCCCCTCAAAAGTCTCTTAAGAATGTACAATTATCTACAATTAGTCGGCAGTCACGATTATGTATGTTACGTCCCGTGCCATTTCAGAACCTTAAAGGGTACTTTTCTGAAACGTTTGAGTTCAGAAGAGAGATCTTTATTTTTCTGTGTTCACATCATGTGTACAGCCAGTAAGATTGATGCTCTTACAATCCAGCATAACATAATTTATGTTATTAATCTCAGAATTATAATCCTAATTTGTTGCAGTTTGATTATAATTCTTCAAACATATTTCTGAATACAGTGCCTTTTCAAAAGAATCAAGCCAACAATTTAAAGTACATTTGACTCTATATAATTTTATAATAGATCAAATTTCAGTTTCATGGTTTACTCTACAAAGCACCATGACAGTTGGGCCATTGTCTTCAGGCAGAAAGAGAACAATTTCCAAACAAAAGCTGAGAAGAATAAATAAACTGGTTGAAAATGGGCCTAATGATCACAGGAAGGGTACAAAGATAAAATATTATTCATCAGATTCTCACCATATTTCTTTGTCTTTTGTATATATCTCCCTGTCACCCCCACCATCTCCACCCCATCCCTCCCATTTGCTCCAGGATCATAGGGTTTGCTATACTGTCTGTGATCCTGAGCTGGGCCTCACTTGGAACTGGCACTGCTACAGCTGTGGTGAGTAAACAATGCCTGTATTTGTTTAAAATTCTACTGCAATTGCTTTATTTATCTATTTATCAATTTTCCAAAATAAATTGAAATGATTGAATTGAGATGTACTGCAATCAAATCATCATATGCACTCAAATCCACAGTTGATTATAACTGGTTTGTATTCAGAATCCCGCTTGTATCACATGTGATTCATCCCTTGTTTTTCTCAATAAACTTGTGGACAAACTTTTGAACATGTTAGCTTCTTAAAAGGTTTCTATATCTGTCTGTGTGGTTTACAGTAAGCTCTTTTCTAAGGTCAACCTTGCAGTAAAGCTGATTACATATCTTTAGTTGTATAGGTTCGAGAGCACTTAGCCCTGCTGTAAATAAAGCGGCTTTCTACTTTCTAGTTTTAATTGCTGCCTCTGCTTTCTAAACAATCTCTTTGTTTGGTTTGCTCAGTTTTATTTCTCTTCCAGGCCCTCTTATTTCTGACAGATTGCTCTATCTTCAAGACTATGCACCATGTGTTCAGTACATCTGGGCTTAGTGCATTTAATGGTGCTTGAATTAGGGGCACTGTAGGGGTTCATGATTCCAGCCTTCCTCCATCCCTTATGTCCACTGTATCCTATCCCTGATTTCCCTGTCCCCTGTAGGGAAATTTCACATCTGTGAATTATCCCTCGGGATTTGACATCTTGACAGCTGTTTCAAGTGAGGCAGAGTGGAGAAAGGCGTGAATAGATGTTAACCTTAAATTAACCACATGGATTTGAATCGCACACATCTGTTGTTTTTTGTTTTGGTGAAGACTTTCTGCAGCAGTAATGTCAAACTGTCAATATATCTAACAATGACAGTAGCTTAGGATATGTTGCATTATAGCTGGACATGACCCGACACTGAAACCTTTCACCTTTCATGTCAGCTCGTCCAGAATAGTTGACTGTAAAGCTTGTGGGTATCTTACATCTGTCACACATTAGAATGTTGTGTCATGGATAAGCGGAGGTAAACTCATCCATTGACTATTTATCTCTCTTTGGCATCCTCTAAATTAAGAAACAGATATGCTTTGCATCATGTGTCAGTGGGTTGATAGGTGGGCTAGTGATCCAGATAAAGTTGTATAACAAAGAACCAACCTTGTCTTCAATGTGGAACAGTATGCGAAACAAGCAATTAAACTTGTTGCACAAAATTTTGTGCCTTTTGAGCGGAAAGGTGATGATGGTGGTGTCCTAGAAAACACTCAGAGATTCATGCATATTTGATGAGATGGAGCATAAACAAAATGTCCCTGGTGGTATAATGAGATAGAGATGAAGGGTAACATTTTTACAATGCCCAGCTTGTTGGTGTGGTTTTCTGTTGAAAACAAATATCATGTGATGGCAGTTTGGTGAAGGCTGTGCTCAATATAGGAGCTCAAATTAATAATTATGTAGATTCTAATAGTAACACTGCAAGACATTCTGGACAGTAGGATACAGTGGACTGTATACGGAAAAACCAAAAAATAAAAAAAAACAATAACTAAGGTTGTTTTTTTGCATTTCTTTGAGCATTGCACAGTCTGACCTTGGGGTGAATTTGCTGAGATGTTCACTTCTGGAAAAATCGACAACTGTCTTGAATGTTTCCACTTGTAAATAATCTTTCTCACTGTTGAAAGGTACACTCCAAATTGTTTGGAAATGGTCTTTTAAACCTTCCAAGACTGACAGCAACAATTGCTTCTTTAAGATCACTGCTGATCTCGATCTAATTGGAATTTTATTAACACAACTCTGAATGCCAGACCAGGAAACTGCAAAAACTTCTGGTTTTATAGAGGTTCTCACACTGATCAATCCAGAAATTAACCATGCATTTCATTAGCAGCATCTGGCTGCTACCCTCTTAATTCCTACAGTAGCAATAAAGTTGTACTTAGTTTTACACACACTGCTTCTGCATCTTTGCTTTGTTGTTGTGTGTTGTTGCTCAACTTAGCAACTGAGGTCTTATTTTACTGATTTTAAGACTTGGTAAGAACCAGATTTGTTGGTCTTTGTTAAATAGATGACTATGTTGATAAATAAAAATTATCAAATAAATATACCTCCACATCATGTTTTTTCGAGTGCGGGTGTGTGTGTATATGCATCTCAACATTTCTTTGTAAAATAAAATAGGTCTGCACACTGTCATATTATTTCAACCATGCTTCACAGGGATAAGCTGGAAAAAGACACCTCAGGATTTTGGCATACATATCAAGCAGTGCACCCATTTGGAATAGAGAACAGAAATGTTTGAACCTGAATGAGAGCAGATTTTTTTTGTTTCTTTTAAACATTATTGATTCATAAGAGGGGTGTATTTATTTTTTTATTTTTGCAGCTGTGAATAATGCATGCATGGGAGAAAGAAACTGTTTTTGTGATTTGCCTTTTTTTATTGCCGTGTATTTGTGGGGTGGCTGCACACAGATTGCATGAACTTAACCCCTGACTGTTTATGCTTGTACATCGGCAGCTCAGCATGGATGAATTAGAGAGTTTTACTGAGTTCATCCATGGTTAGCAAAGCATAACACGCTCTATGAGATGATTAATACTTGTAATCTGTTGCTTCAGGACAACTTTTGAACTTTATTCTTTATGAACTTGGACAATAAGTGTATCTACATACGTCAGGAAGTGTTGGTGTATTGTTGCTTCAGATCTAAAGTTGATAAAAAAAATTTAAAAAAAACATTTTCTTTGCTGGCAGACTATCAATAAGTTTCCATCATGAAATAATTTTTATTCAGTTGCCCAACAAGGATCATGGATGCAGCTCATGAAATTAGTACTGTGCTTCTTTTAGTCTTGCAAACTGACTAGAATAGATCATTACATGTGTTTCTTTGTTTTTCTACAGGGCACTAGTGACTTCTGTGTGTCACCAGACAAGTTTATTGTTAACCAGACCAGGGATTTCCTCAGTGCAGGTACTTTATCTCTATAGACAGGACAGCACAAACAACATCTTTTGTTACTGAATGTTAAGACACAATGCTAACTATTCTGTTTCTTTCACCTTGCAGATGTTGCTCACTATTATTTGTTCTGCAGTCCAAATCTGCCAAATCCCTTCCAACAGGTATTGACTAAATGTCCTTGCTGTCTGCTTACTCATGTAGTCATTTACTAAGGATCACACACTTGAAAATGTGTTTTGCATTTTCTTCTTGTAAGATACATCTAATTCATTACTGAGACTCAACAGGCCAGTATGAAAAATGAGCCTCCGCTAAATGAATGCTTGAAATGAAAAACTTTGATTAGAAAAATGAAATCTTTTAATATTTGGGTCTCCAAAATTGGGCTGTATCATTTACCCTGGGCATTATATTTGTCTCCTGTTACTCTCACTTCAATAATTTTTTCAGGTATATTTGTCTTGTACATAGCACATAGACACTATTGAATTAACCATTCAGGTTATCTCATATATTTCAGTGGTTAAAGCGTATTTGCTCATCAACACTTCCATAAATGACTTCTAAATTACATTCAGACCCTTAACATGTTCCAAAGAGGCTTCCTATTTGTGCTTGACATGCAGATTAATTAAAATTCCCTGAACAAAACAAAGACAGAACAAAAAAAAGATCTGTCTGTAGAAATGTCTCTCTCACCCAGACTTTACCAGTTTTTGTAAAGGAATTTATCTTCTGCTATTCATAAATCAATTATTTTCAAGGCGACTTCACATAGGCAGCCTGGCCTCATAAACACAAAACCATATCTGCCTTTCACTGTGTGTGGACTGAATCTGGGGTAGGATTTTAGCACTTTTGTGGCAACTTTTCAGTTGCAATTTTTCATTATCTTGAGTGTCTTTTCATCTGTGTGCATAAATTATATTCGTATTAAGAGCATACGACCATGACCTGTAATAATTAAAGCCCACACGGTAAGCTACCGCAACAGTACCCATTTATTGATTTAAAAAATGTGCTTGTTCAGTCAAAAAAAAAAGAATCTTTATTCTGATGTCCCAATTGATATAAACATCGCTCTTTTGTTTTTGCTTCAGATTTAGTTTGTGGCAGAGGGTATCATAGTGGATGGGACAATTGATGGCAAAGGATAATCTGTCCAGAAAGAAATTTGTTCTGTGTTAAGCATATTATAAAGCCTTATCTAACACAAAATGATCTGTTTACATTCTGCATGCTTCCTTCTTTGTTCATTATGGATCTCTGTGTATCATGGGGTGATTGTGTTTTCACAGTCTCTGACAATCTGTCAGCGCTCCCTGACCACCATGCAAATCCAGATTCAGGGCTTGCTGCAGCTCTCGGTGCCAATTTTTCCCACTGCTGAGGTAAGTGGCTGGCTGACAGACTATTACACCAGACTATTACACCAGACTATGAAAAGTTGTGTATCATTGCCCCCCCTTTTTTAACCTTGTTATGCAGAGAGACCTTTTAGGGATACAGCGCCTGTTAAACTCCACAGAGTTCAGTCTTCACCAGCTAACAGTCTTGCTGGACTGCCGCGGGTTACATAAGGTAAGGTCACATTCTGACCAGAACACTTCATTTTAATTAGGAAGTCTTTGTAGCAGATCTTAAAGCTACATAGAGGACCAAGTTTACTGGTATTTTTTACCCTGTTTTTATGTACTTTTTTTGCACTTATTACAGCACTGTTGCAACATTGTGTATGTGACAGACCCCACCTCCAGTTTTTTAACAAAAAAGTTGTCAGAATTGTGTCGGTTAAAGATAAGATGTATTTGCTTTGAAATGACTCTTGCAGTAGTGATTGCAGCATTGGGCTGGTAGTGCTGTGTGATGTAGACTAGGTCACAATTCACATTAAATACGCTAATCCTCTAATACGCTCTCGATAACTCAACAGCGGTGAAAACACTTATGCAAAACACATGAGAAGGCTGTAATGCTTTTTAGTAAGGTATAACAAGCAGAGCACACCAAGAATGCACTATAACATGCATATCAACGGAGTAAAATGCATTAGTCTGAGCTTTGGATTCTGGTCACTATTTCTGGGATAAAAGGATTTCTTATTTTCACTCAAAAGAGCACCCAGAACTATTTGCATTTAAATCTGATTTCGAACATTGTTCACGGTCCTAAACTGATCACTTTAAATCTTGAAATTAGAGTTAAAAAGGATTCCTATGACCTCAGATGTATTCATGCACAAAAAGACTCTCTCACATATCTCACATAATTTATAAAGGAGGAATGTTTGGTGAGGATGTGCATACCTCATAGAAACTTCAGAACATGTGTACAAACACTGTTATTGCAAGTGGAACTGAAGTAAGGCGAATGTAAAATAACAGAAAAGAGCCTGTCTCAGAGAACATGCATTTCATTTTAGTACTCAGGCTATAGATAGCTGCAGCAGTGTGTAATGGCCCTGGTGTTATGACTGAGTATCATTTGTGACCCAACTTCTTTTTTTTTTTTCTGAACACTGACTACTGACTTTTCTAGGACTATCTGGATGCTCTAATGGGTGTGTGCTATGATGGAGTAGAAGGGCTCCTCTACCTCTCTTTGTTTTCTCTTCTGGCTGCCTGCGCACTATCTGCCATGCTGTGTGTAATTTTCCGAGTATGGACATTAATGGGCAGCAGGTCAGTGCCGAATGACCTTCTATACCATTATGTACTGCCTAAGATATACTTCCACAAAATGCTCATTAATGCTCTCTTTCTTTGTCTTTTTGCCTCTGTGTGTGGATCCGTAACTTTCATCCAGGGAAAAAGAGTACGACGACATAGATGAGGAAGACCCGTTCAACCCCCAAGGACGGCGCCTATCGTATAACCCCAGAAGGTCCAACACTCACAGTTTCTGTAGCTATATCAGCAGCCTTGGCAGCCAGGTCAGCCTTCATCAACCCCCTCAGTCTGCTTCTACTTCGACCATACCACCACCTGAATACATGTAAGATCATCTCAACTCAACTCAGCTTTATTCATACAGTGCTAATGTGCTCTATAGAACAAAGAAATAAAGAAAAAAAATGATTATGAAGAAATAAAACCGAGCAAAAAATGACAAGAACAACAACACTCATAGTAATATGTTGACATAACAATAAATTATTAATATAAATAATTATGAGGGGAAAATATCAATGTTTTTAGCTTAGTCTTAGAAAAGGGATTTTATATCCCAGACCCAAACTTGAGTGCTGATTCCATGGGAGAGGGGCCTGTCAACTAAAGGCTCTTCCGCTCATTCTGGTCTAGGAAATTCTTGGAATAACAAACAGGTCAGATCTTTAAGAGCAAAAAAGCTCCTGTGGGTTGACATGGAAGGATGATATTTTTACAGTAGTATGGAACTAAACCATTAAGTGCTTCGTATGAACTTAAAATAATCTAAAATTCTATTCTAAAGTTAAGAGGGAGTCATTGTAGAGAGGTTAAGATGGGAGAAATGTGTTTTCTCTCGGCAATTACAGATGCAGATATCTTGTATTTGTATGTTCATTCTCATGCAAATGTTTCATTTCTCTCTATCAAAGGAATCAATCCATGCTGTTTGGAGGGACCCCTCGTTATGAGAACGTGCCTCTGATAGGGAGAGGATCACCACCTCCCTCGGTGCGTTGACCCTATGCAGCTCTAGTGTCTCTAGTGTGATGATGATGATGATGATGATGTCACTTCTGACCTCAGCACTGCCACCAGCATCCACAGAGAACTTGCACCATGAACATAACAATGCCTATTCACTGCATGCAACTCATTGTCAACTGTTGTTAGGGCAGTTATATTGATGTGTCCCTGATGGAAGACTGATCTCTGCTGGTCATTTGTGGAATTACAATTATTTCTTGCTTGTGTCTAGCTGCCAAGCTTTAAGCAAATGGTAATATTCTTTTCACCATTCATTTGGATAGTGTTCCTGGTTCTTACAAAGTAATCCTTCAGTCCACTTAAAGGATAAAGCATTTACGTATGTAAATTAGTGTAATGAGGTGGTGCTATAAAAAGACATTGCCGCCTGCTCATTGTCTTCTTGGGCATACACTTTTAATTGTGTGTTTATGATGTACAGTGTGTTGTGTTTTTAGAGCATGAGCTAAACAACAGATAGCAGATAGAATACTGAGATAACGAATACTGAATACTTGCACCTTTTGAAGGGATGAAGGCGCAAGAGAATTTGGAAAAAATTTTGAAAGGTTTTTGCTTCTGTGAGGCACACTTTTCACAGGCGTATGTATCTGTTCTTTGTTTGCTGCTTTCGCAGAAATGTGTGAAACTTTGAAGGATATATGTCCAATAAATTCTATGCAGCAACAAAAAGACATGTGTGTCTTGGTTTGGGATTTTCGTTTTGTTTATGTGAATCAGCCATTTAGTATATTTTGCTTGTGTTTTTTATAAGCTGTTTGTCAGTAGCTTTTATTAACTGCTGAATGCAAAGAAGTGCTATATGAATAACCCTTTCATAATGTTATCCTTTCTCAGACTTTTAATAAGTGTAAGTTTTTTTTTGTTCTGTTATTGTCTTCATTTTTCTGATTTCATTTTAATTTCACTCCTTTCCTGCCTACTAATAACATTTGACATGAAGATTGTTTTAATCTCTGACCCAAAGCCTGGGAATACCCTGTAGGCTTCATAACAGTAACCTGTTTTTTGTCTTTCTCATACTGTTTTACCCAGAGTGTTGCATTTGAGTGTAAACTATTCTGTGACTCCTCGTTTATGCTCTCCATCCTCTCTTCCTATACTCTTTGACTGCTCAAAACACTTGCATACCATCCCCTAATTGTGCAGACTCCAAATTAAAGAACAGAGGACAAATGTGTTTTTTCCAAACTTAGATCACATTATACCATTTTTATGTTTCATGTTGTAATATTAAATTGTATAAATGCAAATGTTCTAAAGTCTTTTTTTCCCCATTTCCCTTTTCATGCAGTATTCACCCAGCATGAGGACCACCTATCTGTCTATGACTGATGCCCAGATCAGACACTTTGGGACAGACTTCCAGGTGTAGCATGCTACATACCAAACCCTTCTCAGTGCTTCTATCTGAGACTCTGAGCTCCTATCAAGAAGGCTGTCCACATGACATAAATCCTGTTTACGGAAGCGACAGCCTGTTGTCCAATCTGAGACATGAAAGTGGGCCATATTGAGGCAATTACTTCTGTAACACATCAGTGCAGTGCGCGGAAAGCCCCAAATGCATTTTTGAACAGAGAGGGCCTGTATAGAATAATCCCAAGACTGTTCCTGTTTTTATCATCTTTTATGGAAAAACTGGTGATCTAATTGTATTTATGTGAATCAAATTCAGAAGCCTTGAACTGAAAAGATCCATCTATCTTTCTTCCTTTTTGGAATCTTCTGAAGGCATACATGAATATAATCATTGGTCAGTATTTTGATTTTAGTGCAAAGTGAGAAGGAGAATTTGACCATGGAAAGGTCTTCAAGCTTAGTATTTTTGCAATATCCATCGTGGTTTGGCGGCAATTCAATACATTTTTTTTTTTGGCCTTGTAGTGTTTATAAATGGTGCAATATAAAAGGAAACACTTTTTTTTTTACTTTTCAAAATAGTAAAATATGTGTTCATAAAAAACATACCAAATAGTATAATTTAATTTTGAAAAGCCAGAGATGCCTCTAAGGATAAGTCAAATAGACATGCATGAGGTGTTTTATGCAACATTTGGGGATGCACTTGCATGTGGGAAGTTTTTCCCTGAGCTTATTAACTAAAATCTCTAGGATTTTAATATCCTGGCCTTTATAAGTGTGTTGTGACTTTGCCACAACAAGAAAGACAAAAAAAGAAGGATCAGTACATTGGAATGTTTGCTGTGTTGTAATATTTTTTGTTTTGAAATTACAAAGAGCTTCTGAAGACGAGTGCCACCCCTGATTGGTGGTAATTATGAACGGAATATGCAGTAATGTGAATTTCTTTTCAGTTCCATTAAGCTACTGCAAATCTTTAAATTGTTGGAAAAATCTGTTATAAACTGTTTTTTAGGTTGTATAATGTATCAAATTAAACTAATGTTCAACCATAAAAGCTGTATGAAGACTCACTGATTCAATGTATACTCTCTTTTTTTTTCCTGGCTGAGAATGACCTCCAGTAATGATATTAGGCTGACTGGGATTAGGTGGAACCAGGAGATGTCATAAGGACCGATATCCTCATTCTGTCCTATAACTCTTAAAGTAGACTGGTAGAAAGTATATAACTCCATAAGTGAATATTTTAGATTGAAAAAGTCATTGTTCTCTGTCACATATAAGTATATTAGATTAGCTTTCCAAAGTGACAGAACAGGCTGTGCCCTACATACTTTCAGCTCTCATCATCAGACACTTACACAGTTGGAAAGCTCAAGCTTGTTTCACTTTTGACCACAATGTTACTGTGCTTTGAACTGCTAGAGTCGAAAATTTCAGCCATTGCTTACCCCCCCCCCCCAACAACTTTTCATTAGGTAGGGATTTCATCGAGATCAAAACAAAAATTGGATAATTATTAAACATACATGCAAAACCAGTTTTAAGTAACTACTCAAAGCTCTTTCTGTCATGGTAAATGCAGTTTGGGTTTTCAAATTTTTTAATTTGAACCACAGATACATTACTTTTATCACTATAATCTTTACAAATTTTAATTATTATGTGAACTAATATAATTTGATAACAATATGTGGATTTGTCTTTCTGTTCAGCAACAGTACAACGTTTATATAAGAGATCGCTATCCATGGTGCTGATCGTGGAACCCCTGGGGAGCCTGGAGCTGTCCTGGGTGCTAGCAGCCCCGCTATGGAGGCTGCAATCTTCGCTCCTGTCGTTTAAAATGTACGATTTTAGCTTTTTGTGTCTTGATAATATGTGATGCTGTTATCAGATGTATCCTATATAAAAACAGGACTTTGTCAGCAGGTCGGTACAAAGTACTATCAGAGTGGCTTCAGTCAAATCGAACTCATGTAACTAATGCCTCAGACATTTGAACCTGCCTCTCTTGCCGTAGGAAACAGAAAAAACGGTATGGACACGGTGGAGCTAGTTAGCTTGCTAGCCATCTGAGACTTTTATTATTGTGACAAAATGCTCATTAATACGTAGTATTTTGCATAAAGACGAGGAAGGATGTGGCGGGGATGTGGCTGAATAATGGGAAACGTCTTTGGGAGAAAGAGCCAACCTTCTCGTGTAACGGAGCAAGACAAAGCCATTTTGGTGAGCCTCTCCGTTATACGAACACAAGGCTAGTGTCAGCGGCTGTACAGTGCTTTAGTTACAAGGCAACATGGATTAATGCTAGCTGATCTGCTTACTGATGGATTTTACTATAATTCGTGGTTAGAATAGACCTCTTTGTTCTAACACGTTGTCAGGCATGTGATTATTTAGATCTTGCATTTGTAGACTTGTTGTATCAAGTCACATCCGTAAATACACATTTATAGTTGTGTGTTGTGATGTCACTCCGTTTGTGCTTCTGTTTTCCTGGATGCTCCATAAAATTCCAGTTTTTTACAAAACACTGAAACTCAAAATAATGTAGTAGATGCACATAAGTGATATCCTGTGTCTCAACGTTTTTTCAGCAATTGAAACAGCAGCGAGATAAGTTAAAGCAGTATCAGAGGAAGATCACCTTACAGCTGGAAAAAGAACGACTTCTGGCTAAACAGTTGCTAAAAGATGGCAAGAAAGAGTAAGCAGATGTTTATATATTAAATCACATCCGTCCCCTTGTAGTCAGATCATTATGAAAGCAGTATGTATGTAAGTTAGCAATCGGCTTTGCTTGAGCAAAAAGTAGATAATGGCAACTGTGAAATGACCTTTCAAGCTGTGTACTCCTTATAACACTCTGTTGCATTGCCTTTTGTTGTGGATGTTTTGTTTTGAATGGGTTAGGGTTAGGTGCACACTGTATTTCTGCTGTAGGTAGTAGCAAATGCTTTACCTTTTAATTTGTTATTTCAGGAAAGCACTGCTGCTTCTGAAGAAAAAACGATATCAAGATCAGTTACTAGACAAAACTGACAGTCAGATTTCCAACCTAGAGCACATGGTAAGAATGCTTTCTGCTTCTCAGTGTGTGTTTCTCAATTTTGAACATTTTATCACCTCGAGAGCAGAACAATATCATCTCAATTTAATTCCAGATCAAAGACTTATGGTGTCTTCTTGTGCTGTCCAACAACCAAATTAGTAGCAAAATTAACCTTAATCTGACGAGTGTGAAAAAAAATGTAGTTACTGAATTGAATAGTGAATTTGGTGAGGACCTACAATTTAAAAAGTGTTTGTATCATAATGAGACACGATGGATTCCATGTTGTTTGACAAAATTTAGCAGCCCACTATTTTTTATTGGCAATAAAAGTTGTCATCTTCAATGTTTAGTTTGTTTATCATGTATGTCACTAATCTCACACAGGTTCAAGATATTGAGTTCATGCAAATTGAGATGAAAGTCGTCGAGGGGCTCAAGGTTGGCAATGATTGCCTGAAAAGTATGCACCAGGTAGATATTTTTGTTTTTATCCCTCCCACTCTTTGTGTTTACAAATACCACAGTTGTTATATTGATACATGCTGAAGCTTTACATATATGAGCGTGCACTGTAGCGATGTCAAAGTTCCTACTGAAAGGCATACGTCCTCTGATGTCATCCCTGGATGAGGATTCAGCAGCACAGAAGGCTTTTGCTTCACTAGCATAGCTAGCGCACATTGTTTGAAGATTAAAGGATTAAGAAGAAAAGCCCCTGACTACAGTGGTGTGACTGCTGCTCATCTTTGCATACAATGAGGAGATCTTGCTTAGGGAATTCAAAAGCCAGCCAGAAAAAGTGGAAAACACTTTTCATTCCAGAAATATTTCCGCCTGTAACATGTTCTTCCTTTCTTTGTTTGCAACAGATCATGTCCATTGAGGATGTGGAAAGAATACTGGATGAGACCCAGGAATCGATTGAGTATCAGAGGGTAAATACCTTAATCGTATTAGTTAAGTACAACAGTAAAGAACTGTACTGAGGAATGAAGTACTGATCTACAGAGAAAAGGAAAAAGAGAAATACTAGAGTTTATATTGTAATAATTCACCTCCTCATATTACAAGGCATATATTTAAAGTATACAGACTACGCAAAATTCTAAGTATGTGTTTTTATGAAATGTTCTATTTCTTTCTAAAAATGTTCCATTTTTATTTTGTTCGTGTAGCAAATAGATGAAATGTTGGCTGGAGCCCTTACTCAGGAGGATGAGGATGCTGTTTTAGCAGAACTGGAAGCTATCACTCAGGTAGGTGTTAAAGCTGTATATTTAACCTTTATTTATACAAAGAATGTTTGCAGAGCATGCGAGCTACTTAGCAATAACACCACACTTCACATTTACACGCTAAGTCTTCAACTGCTGGCTGCTTCCTCTGGAGAACTTCTGTAAAGCTTATTCAGAGCTGAGTCATGCAAGGATAACATATGAAAATAGATGTAATTTTGACCTCAGGTTTCTAGAAGATGTTATATTTGTCCCATAAAGAGTGGGAATAATTCAGCAAAGTCAGAATAATTTCACGCTCACTGCAGCACGGTTGTATTCTAATAACAAGCTGCAATTGAACCTGTTCTGGTTATCAATTAGACTGATTCATTGTGATTAAGTCAGAAAAGTTTCCTTGTGCCATTTCTGAATAACAAAAGATTCCCAGATCATCAGTTTGAACAATTGTATTGGAATACAAGTTAGAGGGAGATGTCAGATGTCAGAGACTGTAAGAGCAGTCAAAGTTTCACCCTGAGCTGAGAGGATATTATTTTGAATGGACAGTAACAACCCTGGACCCACCAACGCAAGTAAAGTTTGCGTTTGACCTCATGTGCAACAAGAAAGTCTTCTGAAAGAAGCTTTTCTGGCCAGATGAGACAAATGTTGAATTGTTTTGCTACAATGACCAGAGGTATGTTTGGAGGAGTAAAGGTGATATATTTAACTTCAAGTCTATAGTAAATGTTAACCACAGTGGTTAACATCTTCATGTTGTGGGGCTCTTTTGCTGAAGACTTTTAGATCTCGGAGTAGCATTCCCAAACTCCTGATCTGAACCCTCTTTAGAATGTATGGACTATGATCGAATCTGGTCCGTACCAGGAAACCAACAAATATCTTTACGGTGGAGTCTTACATAGATTTTTGAGCCATGTTCATGTAATTGTGCTAATTTCAGGAAATCTTCAGTGAACTAGACTGTGCACAATATTCTTTTTCTTCTGCCTCTGATCGGCCATTTGTCTTCTACCCACTGAATCACTTCTTGATACACTTCCTGAATATTTGATAACAACATTTTTTTTTTTCAGCTTGTTAACCAAACATGGTTACTTGTATCTTGCTAGTTTGGGTTTGTTTTTTCAATCACTTGTTTGTGAACAGGGAGAAGATGTAGCACTTCCAGAGATCCCTACTGAGCCAATACCAGAGGTACCAGCAGCAGCAACAGCTGAACCAGGTGCAGCTTATATCTTTTATTTTATGTAAAATAAAGGCGTCTGAGACTTCATATGATTTAATGTTTATTGTTTCTCTTAATTTTGTTTTGTGTATTTTTGTTTTCTAGAGAGAAGAGAAGCGAAGCACAAAGCGAACAGAGAGATGCTGGCAGCCTGACTGAAAGCCCGTCAGAATTTGTGGTTGATATCCAGTGTTGAGCTGCAAGTAAATAGAGCAGCATCTCTTTGTTCTTAGTTTTGGACCTGCATACATCAGAGCATCTTCATACATTTTACAGGAACTGCTCTGTCTCTGCTCTGTTTCGCTGTTCCCCTGCAGTAACAAAGTGAAATGTTTTATTTCTTTCTGTCTGATTTGGAATTGCAAAGCAATGTTGCGTCATAGCTGTGCTGGTTTGGACTTTCAGAAGAACAATAACAAGATGTTTTTAACATCAATTTAGGCTGTTTTACAAATTAAATTAAGCTGTGGAAAAAAAATAGTCTCTTTTTTTTTCTCATGAACTGATTCCATATTTGTCTTTGCAACAGTATTAACATGAGCTTTGACTCTTAACTTTCATTGGTGGGCCCATGGGCCACATTGCGCCTGCTAAACCATCCTAATGACCTGCAAATGGTCTGAATGAATTTACAGTATCTGTGAAGGAAACAATGTGGTAAAACACGATACGTTATGTTTGGAGAAAATCCAAACAGCCTGAAGTTTGATTAGATATCACACACTAGCGTGAGAATATCCAGCTTTTAAGGTTGTAATCTTTCGGCCAGGGGCAGCTCACTGTTCACGTTGTCTCCTGAAAGTAGCATGTTTTTTGTAATGGTGATGCATAACATTGCATTCTTTTGCAATGGCCACATTTAATTGGGAATGAGGCAGACCAGTTAGGTTTGCTGAAAGCTGGTGTGATGAATGTGTACTTGCTTATATTACACATTATTGTAAAATGTTCCTCCCAGTCGGCCGTGCGCTGTGCAATAAAATTTTGTTCACGACCCCTGACCCACAGTTTTTCTCAGTTAAAATGTACAACATGCATTTCTCCAGAAGAGGGCACTCCTTGATGGCTTTTGACACTACTATACACAAACCTTGTCTTCGTGACACTGAGCATGCTTATTAACAAAAGAAAAAAAAAATGTTTTCTGGTGAGTGGGAGATGTTTAGAAAAGAAAACCAATACAGTATTTACAATCTTACTTCAAATAGGCACTTAGACACAAATTAGTATAGAGGCCAGCACAAATTATCCCCTTTAGTGTATCAGAAAAATGCCGGTATGACTTGGTTACTGCCTCATGAAATGTAATTATGTACATGAAATGTTATTCTGTAAATGGAAGCATGATTTTATGACGTCGAAATAGGCTCCTATTTCATGTATTGGTCAGATGACAACGGCAACGAGCACAGTAGCTTTTAACAGGAAACAGCTAAAAAGCATTCCACTGATGCCAGAGCAGCAGTATTTCGTCCAAATGATGCATGAGCACATCTAACCAAACATTTATCATATCCTCCTTCATATGGGCTTATTTGCTCTGCAGACAAAATTGCAGGCTGACCCCCATAACTAGTAAGGACTTTGCGTGCCCAGTCATACTCCAACAGAGTTGTTATTTTGGGAGGATGCAAATTTGTAGGCCCACAGGAGTGAAGTTACTTTAGTACACTAGGGAAATGGTGATGCTCCATTGGTTAAAAAAAAAAAAAAAAAAAAAAAAAAAAAAGAACAAGGGGGCGGGCCCCAAAGCTAAACTTTGACAAGATAATGCTGCATTCCAATGCTGTAGGATATAAGGAATTCAAAAGAGCCCAAAGGACAGGCTTATATCTGACTGTTATTGTAACTTAGCCCTTTCGATCATATCGTTTACTGTCTGTTCATAAAGAGCGTAAATTACATTTTACAAGCAAGTTATATTTTTTCACAGCATTCTCTCTGTAATTTGAATGCAGCCTTCTTGATTACACCCTACGTCAGCTTTGAGTTGCGAAAAACAGAGCTCTCCGGCTGTCCCTGAAGGCAGCAGCGGACTACCAGCTGGAGACAGAAGGTGTGTTTAGTGGGTGTTTAGTTTGTTGGTTTCGGGTGCGCAGCCTCACGCTTGGTGTCGCGTTTCTCGCTCTTTGTTTGATCAAACTTGTGTCTTTCTACCGGTGTTCTCCTTTTTTACGCGGATAAACGTTTCAACGACAAACACGTTTATGGTCCTGGCTGAAGATTTTACCATGTCTCGCACCGACGAGGTTCACCGCTTGACGGAAAATGTCTATAAGGTAAGGTTCAACTGATAAATAAAGTTTAGAAATGCATATGATTTTAGCTGTTCGATATACAGCATATCTGTGCAAAATTCCAACCCCCCCTACTCCCCTACACACCTCCCACTCCCTTCATTATTCTCTTTTGGGAGAGGCAAAAAAGCTCAATATTTTATTTATTTATTAATTTTTTAACACTTGCTAGTCGACCTAAAACTCCGTGCCCTACCTAAACATAATATTCCGCCACACCACGGTTCATAAGTACCTTCGCGCGACACCTTTCAGCTTAAATTGCCAAATCAGTGTCACTCTCTCGGTCTGTTCCTTCATGCAGGCCTGTTGAATTAGTCCTTGGGTTAGTGCTGACTATTAGTTCAGGCTATTCCCAGGAAACCAGATAATCTATCTCGCTTAGTTGTTGAAATAGGAACATACTGCATTCCTGTAGATAGTTTTTGGCAAGACGTTAAGTCTCTCTGTTCCAACAAGTGCACATTTGTCCGGAACCTGTTTTCCTAGGAACCTGTATTGGCTTTGCATGCAGTCGTTAATCCTCACTATTAGGAAAGATGCATGTGTTTTTCAGTTTTGTCTCCGGCTGTACTTAGGGCAGCTATCCTTATCCAAAACCCGCTTTTTTCAGAACTAATTGTGAATTATATATAATTCATTAGAGCTGAGGGCAGGCTTTGTTTTTTTGTCTTTGCAATGTTTCAGTCTCTGATTGACTGAATGAACATTACTAACACAACTTAAATGTTAATTTTCATCTACCTAGTTGCCCCTGCACTCCAAACCAGAGGTCTCCACTGGGGACAGACAGCCCCAAAGAAGTGGGTTGGGGTTAATCATTTACTGCTCTCCATTGGGAATTTATGTCACTATATCTGTTCTGAACTGGTCTGGCAGCCATGAGTGTGTCTTCCTCATTGTGAATATGATGTTACACAATGTCGGGATTTTTCACAGTGTTAACATCTATTAATCTGGGTCAAGCAGCATAAATACTTTGCAGGAGTCTGAATCCAAAAATCCAAAAAGTTGAGGACCGGTTGCTATGTAGATGGTTTTGTTCAATGAAGTGCAAACCCTGCAGTGAGCCTCAGTCTCTGGGGAGAAGGCACCCTGTCAGAACCCTGACAGCCAGGAACGCAGCTGGGCAGGGGAGTAGGGAGTCCCTCCTCCACACTCGGGATCTGACCCACTGGCAAAAGCTAGAAGGTCAGCGAGCATTGTGTACTGCACTGCTTACTTCGCAAATATGCTTTCTACACTAAAGCATAAAAAAACTTTTTTGTATGCTTCAATAGTAATTCTATGCATCTCCAGTTGTAATAAGCACCCCAGTACTGAGCTTTTGTGTGGAACTTAACTTTCATTTCTACAACTGTGTCTGGCTGCTATAACTCTACAGTATGCACATCTGAATATTTGTGTATAATTTTCTGTCTGCTGTCTACGCAAAAAAAAATGTCTCTTGAGGAAGAGGAGATTTGAAAACACATGGCAGCTTGTAAGTCACTGCAGCCAGCAGCTGGGAAGATACTGAGTAATCATAAGGGAAATTAGGGGGGCAACTATCCTGCTGTGACTCATGTTAGCCCAGGTGAGTGTGTGTTTAACAAGACTGGAACTGTAGACAGTGAGGGCGAGACTGGGGCTTCTGAATCTCACTGTGAGTGTTGTTCCTTTGGTAAAGGCCACAGACACTCCTTAGTTTTCTGAAATGATCTTAATCAACAGGGGAGTCAGCCCTGTAAACCCAGCAATCTTTACGTGATCCTCTGTGACTCACTCAAATTCTCCTTCCTCACATAGACAGGCAGCTCCAGACATGGCGATTGGCATCTAGTTATCGCCATGCTGACAGAACGAGACGGATACTTAAGAGTGACACTCAGTGTTGGTGTGTGTCTGCACTGCTGCCATCTCCACCAGCTGGCCATGTCTGAGGAGGGTGGTGCTTTGGGTCAAGCCTCTTAGCATGTGGATGGATGAAGTCTGAGCGCTGACCTGGCTTGCTTAAAGTGAGCAAATAGATTAGTCAGAGTAGAAGCTGAAGAATAATAGGGGCGTCTGTTAATTCAGTCAAACACTTAGGTTGACTGCATTCAACTTTGCCTGAATTAAACTGAATTGATGATTACAGTAGATGTACTGGAAGGTTGCATGAAAGCAGTGGCTGAACACACCCTGTAGAGCAATGTAACTTTTTACTTGTATTTGCCCAGTCTTCGTCATAGGAAGTGTTGTGCTTTCTGTGTGATGCATCTTTTAAACACACCCTGCCAGGTAAAGGAATAGAAGGGTGTGGCTCATCTCTACCAGCCCTCAAGACACCAATCATTTTCCCATCAACACCACTCCCCAAATGTCAACATAGCCTGGAAAACAGTGGAAGCCATTTTCTTAAATGACTGTTAAAGCCAAAGTAGTTGTTTGATGTTAACTGGATCAAGTGTGATTTACTATTCTCTCTGGTTGCAAAATCCTCTCCATGGCTGTGATAAAATCTGATACTGCAGCAACACACTGTTTGATGAAATCTTCATCTGAAATGCAGCATGTCTGATTAAAAGACATCTTGTTATATTATAGTCTCTCTCTCATTTGCAGTACTGTTGTGACATTCTCTGCACTTACATGAGTGATACTCGGATGATAAGAGAACTACAGTTGTACCACAGTCTCATGTGGGAGATCTGAACAGGTGGTCTCTTAGCAACAATGTGCCATTATCTTTATGCGTTTCTGTCTTGTCATTGTACTAAGAGTCTTGTAGTTGGTGATGAGCCAAGGAAAGGCAAGCAAGAGGGAGGAAAAGCGACAGAGATGGTAATCTTTTGGAAATGTACATGTTAATTTTAGAGATGGATTACAAGGCGATTTTGAAATGCTTCATAAAAGCCCCAGAAAGGATGTTGTGCATACCAGCCTTGTCTGCTGTATATACACTGCTCATCCTGTAGTCTTCCAACAAGAAGTTGTCTGGAGGCACTTTGAAGATGTCATCCCTTGCTTCATTTACCTTAATTTTTTCTAAAAGAGTACTACGTTGAGCATCAATTATTCTATATGCGATTTAAAGGAGTGAATAGTGACTTGAGGTCCCGAACATCTGCCTCCAGAATATTGTGTTTCAACAAGTTTATGCCTGCTGGCGCCTGGTGCCTTGAAATGATTGCATTATGCACTGTAGGGGATATCATAATGTTCACTGCTTGTGGAGAGCAGATTTTTTTTTCTCCGTGCCTTTGACTGTGATGCAGAGAGAGGACTATTGCTCCACACACCCACCTCCTCTGCACGTCTGGGGGCGGATGGTTTAGAGACATTCTCTCTGTTTTTATTTTTTATTTTTTTCACTCGGCATTGCTTTTTCAAGGACAGAGACTGGCAATGTTCAGTGATAATTCCAAGCATACTGTGTACTGACTGCAAAAAAGCTTCATAGCTGTCACTGACACTAACTCTTAATGTGAAATCACCTTGTTAAGATGGCTACTGTCTGAAATGACACAAGAACCACACATATTAGCATTGTTCTGTTTAAAAAAAAAAAAAAAAAAATGTGTGTGTTTTTATGTGGGGGTGGAAGAAAATAGATGGAGACAGTCCACATCCTTGTTGAAGTCCCTAATTACTGTAGAGGGTGACACTGTAATCACACAGACAGAAAGGCACGGAGACAGAAAAGTCTTGTAAGTGCTGTGGCAGTGGACAATGGCCTTACATTTATGGGTCATAGACAATAGTTAACATGCCTGTGGCTGCTGTTACTGTACGTTTCCCTGATGGATGCTGCCACTTTGGGTAGCATTGGCTACACTGCCGCCACTTTGGGTAGCATTGGCTACACTACACCCACTTGTGGCGAGGTAAGCTGGCAGCCACATACCAGCCATGCTACTGTACAGAAATAAGGCAATTCAGCTTGCATGCCCACGTGGTTTGATTTTCTTTCTTCCTTTCCTTTTTTTTTTTTTCCTTTTGTTGAGAACATTCTCACACTTCCAAACTTTACAAAAGACTATTGCAGCTGCCTCAGTTCTATGGCATGTTGCACTTTCATATTATCATTATTATTATTATTATAATTGTTCTTTAATTCAAAATGCATTTACATGTCCCATATCTTGCAAGCTCCCTGAGAGCCATTATTATGAAAGAAGAAAAGACAGCGAGTGGAAAAACAGTCCCTCCTCCATGCTGCATTGAAATGGACTTCGCACTTACGTTAAGAATATTGGCCCTGTGGGATGCTTAATCAAGAGTTCCAAATGCTCTTTGAGTTTGTTTGTTTGTTAAGCATCGGAAACGGGATTTTCTGTCTGCTTGAGACTGTGGTAAAATCTGACTGTTACAAGAAGGCAGTCAGCACTGGCACTTCACGCAGTACATTGAAATTGCCATGCAAAATACTAGTAGGCTGATATCATCTGCATCCTACAAGTGAAGTAACAGAAACTTTCATGAAATTCTTAACTGTTTGTTATTTTTTTGTGATTCAACAGTCAAATAATCTCAGGGTTAAAACACATTTTGACAAAATTTCAAAGAAATGCACTCCTATTCTTCACAAAAAGGTACTGAGTTCTTTTTTTTTTCTGGTCAAAGTGCTTGGTTGCCATAGTTACCACAGTCTGTATTAGGTTAGTTGAGTGATGCTGAGGTGTATAGGGGGGTCATACTTGCTGCAGATGACAGCAAAGCAAACAGAGTAAATAAGAGGTCTCTTGAGAGCAAATTATTTGTTGTGCAACAGGAGTAGGTGAAAAAAAGCTGTTTTAGGGGTGACTTTGGATTTTCCTCCTCAATCTTCAGACCCATTTGAAACAATTATGAGCTCAAACAGTTATTAGGTTTGATATCTTGTCAAGATGCAACCAAAGGTGTGCTTCCTTTAAGTGTGGCAAAAGAAAAACTCATGACAGTGTCTCAGGGATATCTGTGGGAGGATCTGTCACAAATTCTGATACTCACAATGATGACCCATTGTGCTTATCCATAGAGAGCATTGCTACTGAGTTGTAGCAGACCTTGAACAAGTTCGAATAGAGTATGCACAGCTAATACTCACCCTCTGATTACAAGTAAATAAATGATTGTCACAAATGATGAACACATTTTTCCTTTTACTGAAGTGTGTAACTGAGCAAATGTTAGTAAAACATTGTTTACGATTTATGGGGATGGAAATGTGTTCTTCTTTCACAGTTAAGTTTTCTTAGTTCTTCTTTGACAAGACACGTTTTGTTGGACTCAGAGCTGTGATTGAATATGAAATGATGTCCAAGTACTGTTTTAAAAACAAAATATTTTCTAAACTGTGCAAAAGAACACATTTGCTGCATATGGAAAAAAAAAAAGTAAATACTCTAACCACTTCTCTTACATACCTTAAGCGGACCCCTGGTACAAAAACATTAGTGGTAGCTGTAAAAACTTCTACCTTTTTATAACGCTTATTCGACTGGATTGCCAGAGGTCTAGTTTCCGTCACCCACTGCTAGTCCAGTCGGTTATTTGTTATTTTATTCAATATTTTATTATTGATCCCAAAGGAAATTCAACCCTGATCAGGGGTTTCCCCTGAAACTTTCCCATGGCAAACGGGAATAATTTCTTTAGGCTTACTGCATTATGTACATTGCATCACAATATTGTAGTGAGCTTTGGCTGCTTGTATGACATGGCAACATCATTATTTGTGACAGTAGAGAAAGACAAGGAATATAACTTTTTGCAGCTTCAACAAAGAATTTCTTAGCACATTGTAATGTTGTTTGAACCCCCCCCGTGGTCTGTCTTCCTGTCTATGCTTGTCTATATTTGACATGACTGACATGTTGTACAATAATGCACACTTCCAGAACAAAACAGCACAAGTGTTCACTAGCTTGAACACAATGACACAATTTGGAGGAGCAGCAAACAGTCACATGGTATTCTCAAATTTGATGTGCTTTTTAGTTTACACTGAAAGCAAAAGCTGTGTGTACTCCAGTATCAGTAAAGCATTAGGAATGCAAGCAGTGCAAACTGCCACAGTGTATACATGGACTTTACACTGAAATAAGCATGCAATTGGTTATGTTTGTTAATCAGTATGGATTAATACTTTACTTTTAGCTTTTTTTTTGCAGTACAAATTGGGTTACTGCTTCAAATAGTTTAGATAGAGCCTCTTTTGTCTTCTTGTGCTCCACTGCTAGCTTGCCATCTCATAATCATTGAAAATACAAGTATTCTGCAGGAAACTCTGAAAATCCACTATTCTTAGTTTTTGCTTAACCATCTGTTGAGAGGAAATAGGACAAGTCAAAACGGTGACTTGTCTATTTTTGAACATGATTTCAAAGATTAAATTAGCATTCTTCTGGTGAAACGTAATTAGATTTGGAATGCAACCTTTCCAAAGTGGGTGCTTTCTCTCCAATATGGCAACGAGTCGGGAATTATCAGTAGTGACAGAAAGAGGAAACGATTTGTGATCAGCTAGGACAAGCCTTTGTGCTGAATTGATTCATTTGGGAGAAGAACCAAGGATGGCAGAGATAAACAACTGTAAAGTCTGACCCAGAGTGGCCTCTGGCAAAATGTCCAGATATACATATCACATATAACAGGACTGCCTCATGCTTTTGCAGTATACTCACGCACCGCAATAAGTTAAACCGAAACTTAGTTTGCAGTAATACACTTAATATATGATACAATAAAGTTCACTATGAAAAACTTTTATTTAATGTACAAATGCTTTTAATACTCCCTGACTTTCAATCCCATAGCTTTACATAATTAATCTACAACAACATGCTCCTTTCGGTAAATGTGTTTGCTAGTGTTACTGGGCTCCAGCTATTTGTTTGTGGCTGAAATTAATAAAGTTTGGAACAACTGGCATCCTATACAAGTAAATGCAGGTGGGCTTTAGGTGTGACAACAATCAACAAGGAAGGCTCCTATTCAACGACTGGTTCCGTTGTTTGTCTGATTGGTTGCTTCTATTTGGCATGTATAGACAGCTGTTTTATCTGTTCACCTGGTGAAGTCCCTGCCTCTTTCAGGGGGTTTCAATGGAGGTCTTCCCAGATGTTTCTGGAAAAAAAAAACATTTGTCCTTTCAGGTTATTATGGACCTTAACCACACATACTCCTCACTATGAAGTCAGCCATTCAGGCTGCAGCACTGCAGAATTCCAAACCTCTGTTAATTCAATCAGTGTCATGCAGTTGTCATCAATCTGAGATTTTGGCTCTATATCCATGCTGTAATTTGCAATGTTTATGTTCAGGGCAGATGTTGTTATCCTATATATGGACTGATTGTGGTAATGTTGCAGACACACTAGCATTATTTGACAGGAACTGACTAATGTACTGTACATAGTTTAGGGATACAGAGCAATACATTTGCTTTGAAATGCATATCCAGCTTGTTTTTAACTTTCAATGCAGTTCTTCATTTCTTGGGAATGTATTTGTTTATTTTGGCTTTTAACTTATCCTTTCTCATTTCACATCAGATGTAAAAAATGGTAGAGATAGTTCCTTCTTAAAATCACATAACTTAATCAAATGACTGAAGTTTAATGCATGTTTTTAGTGCAGTCACTTGTGAAACACAAGGTTCCCCTTGAGAAACTGTCTTGCCTAAAAGGTGAGTCACATTGATCCTGACATGTCTGGTCTTGATTCAGTGCTCCTCACCATTTAGCGAGGTTAACTAGAAAGGTGACACTGCTGTCAAACTATTTGCTCAGAAAATAGTGTAGGTCTCAGTCATCCTCTAGCTGGTTTAGACGTACTCTAAACTTGCAGCTCCTTTTTATCAATTGAGAAAAGGCTGCATGTTTGCTATAAGTCAATCTACACATCATCCACTTCCTTTAAATTCCTCTCTGATTACATATTTCACCTTAGGTGCCTTTGTTGGCTCTCATTACCCGACAGGTCCTCACAGTACCTCCAGAAATGGTAATTGGGAGCCTTGATGATTGATCTAATCCTGGGGATTTTCAGGCCTGCGGCAGGTTGTTTAGAAGAGGCAGTGAGGGGGGGGGCATGAAGGAACAAATGATAGTATCCTGGCTTTTTTTTATGCACATGATTCCCCCTGGTTCTAATCAGCCGGTGTTACTTTCAGAATGCCCCCTTTGCATGTCATTATTATGTTTGTATGTGTGTAGGTGTAACTGTGTGTGTATGAGAGAGACGGGGGTGAACATAATGAACAGTGATGTATGAATGTTCCCCAATTTGAATTTGTCTACTTTAGTTCAGATACACTGACCTTGTTTTGATTGCTACTTTCACATTGAGGGGAAATGAATTTGATTAGAATGCTGAGAGAAATTATTTTATTCCTCTTAATATGTTCTCTTATCTTCAGCCTTTCTGCTCACACTCCAGAGTTCTTTCTGTTTTTGTTTCAACTCGCAGCACAAAATGGGTGTCATTGAGACTGGATGAATTTGCTGGACACATTTCTGTTCCCATCCTTTAATTGCCTACTTTGATTTTTTTTAATTTAATTTATTTATTTATTTATTTTTTACCCAAGTAAAAAATGAATCATTTTAGTATTTTTCTATAAAATGACAAAATGTATAGGCTCTCTCATTTTGGAAATGAGGAGATTGTTTCTCAGCCATGACTTATTACTTATTCTATTCATTCTTAAATTGAAAGATGATGCAGAGAGTGTTTGAAAGGGAGTAGATGATATACAGTACATTATTCATCATCTTTTTCACTTCCTATTTATTTCCCCAACATGTCACACAACCGTAAGTGTCTCCTGGCCTCATTTCCCAATTAGCTGCCTCAATTAGGGTAAAAATGTAGTACAAGAGAACTGGGATGACAAATTTAGCAACAATGACAGGATATGAAGACAGAGACCACCTTAGTGTCTTCTCTCTACTGCAGGCCACGTGAAATGCAGTGTAATTTTTGCCTTTTATATAATCTTTTGATCTGTGTGGAATTGTGTAATTTTAGCCATAGATTTGCTCCATAGTTGTTTCAGTGTATTCATTCCATGGTCAGAGAGTGGGTTTGCAGTTTGTATATTTAAAAAAAAAAAAAAAAAAAAAGGCAACTAGGCTCATGTCGGCTACCTTTGGCCTCTCCAGTGGGAGAGTGTGCTGCAATGTTGCCGCATTGGGACTCACTTTTTTTATGTAATCCTCCCACCACTTTGAAACACAACCGCTCTTTATTATAAACCCTTGTGCTAATGTAGGTGTGTGCATAAGTACACACACTTGCATTGATATGTGTGCACTTGTAATGCATATACTCGGGTTGCCTAATCCTCATCAATGAGATCCTTTTTACATCGGAATCCAGCAGAATGAAAAATTGTTGGGAATAAACATTTCTTCTGGGAGGTCCTCAGGGCTGTGTTTTTTCTCTGCTGAAGCAGACAGTGCGGGGATACCTTTTGTGCAAGCACCATGTGTAAATGAGATGGGATTCCCCACAATTATGTTCTTTTCCTTTTAAGACGCATGAACCAGGTGCTGAATAAAGTGAGCGGTTTAAACATAAGTTGTTGGTATAGGACTTCATAATTCTTGCAATGCCATAACATCATTATATCTTTGGAAACAATAAGCTGCCACATTGTTCTCTGTAATAAACAGTCAGATGTGTACTTAAGAGTCTGGACTGTATGCACTTTCTTTGAATTTTTAAAAACAATTGTATTTTCCAGCGCTGTACTCCTGAGAACTGCTGAGTCACAGCACAGTGGACTTGCTGAGAGTCCTTTTTTTGTACGACATTTTGACCCAGTTAACAGAGCAGGATAAACCTAATAGAGGCATGACCTCTGCTTTCAGCCAAGCAAAACCACTGCCAGAATTGAAAGAAATTCTAAAAAACTTTATGTACACCTGCTTTTTTTTTTTTTTTTTTTTTTTTTTTTATAACCCCTTCATTTCTCAACGTTGAGGACCAAACATTTTGGCGCTTAAATAAAATAATTTAAAACATTTTTTTTTTAAGTATTTGAGAGTAATATTGTCAGATTGGTAAAGAAATAATAATAAAAAAGAAACAATAATTTTTAGTTTACTTATTTTTTTTTGTAGACGATCAACAATGGTCACGCAATAAGTCATGATTAACATGGGTATTTTCTATTCTTTTCATGCTGTTATTAGTTTTAAATGGAGTGTTATTGCTATCTCTTTGCTGCTATTCTGCGTAATTAACAAAAATGAAAGACTTTTTTTAGTACATTATTGTGTAGTTAAGTCATTCAAACTTTTCATTAGTGATAAATAAAAAAAATTTTCCCCTTTAATTTTTAATTTATTTTTGTGTTGGTTTTTTATAATTCATCAGTTCAGTACAATCCTGAGCATGTATTTTTTTTGTATCTTAGCACAGTTATGAGGAAGTACAGTCAGATAGTTTCTGTTGGCAGGTTAGTGTTAAAGATAAACTTGTGAACATTTCTTGTGTCTGACTCATTTATATTTGCTCTGTAGGTGGATTATGCTGCACTCAAGCCACTTAAACTACACCTCCAGACAATACTGCAAAGACACACACACAGATATATGGTTTTAATGAACTTTTGGCTCTCATTAAAAACAAGACAGACACCACGAGGAATAGAAAAGCACAAGTGCTGAATTCAGAGCGAGGAATGAGCTGGAGTGGTTGCTTCAGGTTGTCACTGGTGGCACATTGCATATTATTCTGCCATAGTGTGGGTTCAGGCAAGAAGTAGATTATTAAGTGTTCTCCTGCAGTATATGGTCTGTGTTGCTTCTGCTGCTGCAGTGTTGTGGTTGTCTCCCTGTCCTCAGGTTATTCCTGACTATCTGACTTGGGACCAGCTAATTGGAATAAGACCTGGTGGAGCAAGAGAGAAGGAAGGAGAGAAACAGTAGAGGAGAAGTAGAGGGGACTATTGTAGCATCCTGCATTCTCAGCGTTTAGACTGGCTCAGCTTGGAATTTATATATACAGTGCACTGCTCTGACAATAACTGAAAAACCATCTATGTTTCTTATTGTGAAAATGAAGATATTATCATATATTTTTGACAGTTTGTATCATATAAAGTGCAGTGGTGAGCTGAAGCACTATTAACATCCTAGACTAATACGGTAGGCTGTTGATCATTTGCATTTCACCAAAAAGGGCACAAACCTGGTGAGGTATTGAATGACCAAGACCCCCTGAAGCTCCTGTCAAATTTAAAACTTGTAACATTGCTTTATGAAAAGGTACCCATTTTGGGGGTGCAAAATATTTGCTTTTACTTTGTTTATACTTAAGCTTATTCAAGTTTGTAAGACTTGTAAGACCAAAGTGGGTGAATACTGTTGCAAGGCCTTGCATATCTGACATCAAGACATTAGCAGCACAACTTTTTAGTCCTGCGAGTTGCTATTATCTGGTTTGTGTGTTTATAAAAGACAGATTTCTGTACCTCAGTGAGATTCATGTATGGCAGAAAAAGAAAAGAAAGAATGGAGAAGGTCTATGTCCTCTGTGCTCTTGACCTCATTCTCATGATAAGTGAAACATCCATTCACTCACTGTCTCCCGTTTTCTCTTTCAGACCATCATGGAGCAGTTCAACCCTTGCTTACGAAACTTTGTTGCCATGGGGAAGAGCTATGAGAAGGCCCTCGCCAGTAAGTCCTTTCTTTTCTCATTCTTTTTTGTTTCTCTCTGCTTCACTGCTGCTTTGGGCACTCAGCCAAGCAAAAGCACTCTGTCTCTTTTTCTTTCCTCTTTCCGCTTTTTTTTTTTTGTCTCACTAAGACAGCAAAATATTTACCTTCATGCAAAGTGCTCAGACCATATCATGGCGCATAGCCTCTGTCATGTCTTGTACACTGTAATGGTTGTGTATTCAGAGATCAAACTCAATCTAATATGATGCATAAGTGAGGATAACTCACTGTCAACAGTCAAATTTACAAAGGAAAATGGGCGTAGAGATGTTTTTTTTTTTCCACCCTAGATATGTACAGCACTGCACTTTACCCTTTTAAGATTTTTTATTTTTCCTTTGGCTAGATAATAATGCTTCAAAGACGTTTCCTCATAACATCCTTCAACCTCAACACAAACCCAACCCCCCTAAGTCCAAATAGCCAAACTATTAGTCAGGAGATTTCTTCATCCTCAAGCAAATGCTTATTTTCCCTGACATGCAGAATAACAAATCCTAGCCCTGGTGTTGGTAGGTAACAGACTGGTAGGGGTTCACTGAACCATTAAATACTCACTTTGCAGGATTGGCTCAACCCAAGAGACTAAGCAGCTCTGATTTGTCGTGGCAGGGGATGGGAGGACACACTTCCACCCATATGGTGCAATCACTGAAATTATCTAACACCAGCATTGCCAAAAGGGCTTCATTTGTGGGCCTGCTAAAATCTGGATATGGATGCATTCTGGATTTTCAAACACAGCAGTCAATCACTGAATTACAGAGTGCTAGGTCTGTGTAAAACCAAAATATGAGGGAGTCCAACTGTGTACAATACCAGATTTAGCCATCCACTTTTTATTCAAGTCCTCCAGCAATATGATAACTTTGTCCTAATAAAGAGGTGTGTTTCTTCCTCATTTCTAGTGTGAAATAAATGTGATGGATCAGTAGCTTTGAAATAAGCCCCTCCCCAACTAGTTTTCTGCCTTGCAATTAGAGATCTGGTAATCCCCTCCCTCCGTCTGTCTATATGAACCCCTCACCACACATTTTATTAGACAGAAGGATCTTTATAGATCCAGCTTATCTACTCAGCCATTCTTCAACCATACATTTATGGTCTCACATGCTACAGCAGCTGCATCAGCAAGTAGAAAGTGTCTGCTACTTGGAGAGCCGCTTTAGCTCCTGCCATCAATTTCGCACAGCTCTCTGCCACGCATGTGCCAACTCGCATGGACTAACATGAATTCATACACGCTCTGTATATCAAGGCAGTCATAAGGTCTGTTTGGCATAATGAAGAGAGCTTAGCCATGGTGCTCTGAAGTCTCCACTCTTAATCCTCAGGCATTCTCTCAGCAAGAGAAGAAGAAGCAAACGTATGCCGTCCTCTGCAGTTGATTCAGCTGTAATTGGGACTAACATATAACTAGCATATGTCCCTGAGTTTGGGAGACTTCCTGTGTTGAAAAATGGCTGCATCTGTCTGTTTGAATTCACCTATCCCTGCCAGGCTATTGTTGTAAATGTGTCTCACACCTGGCAGCTGTCTGCAGGCACAGATCCCATCTGTCACCTGGACTGCTGTTGAATTCGCCTCCAAAAGCAGCAGCCATTATTCACTTGAGATGGGCTGATTGGTGGAGGACTGTTTGACTATCGGGCAGAAATCAGTGGAAGCTCTCATCTGCCCTGTGTGACCTTTGATGGCAGCATAGCAGCAGTTTGAGTAATAGATGTTGAGCTGGATATTGATATTTATAACAAGGTCTTTGTAGATAGTGCTAATTAACCTCAGTGATTGTTTTGTGTATACTTAAGATTTAGAGAACATGTCAAGCTACACACAGCAGTGTATGTCTGCAAACCCACACATGCATTGGTATACACCACATCTGACCCATGACTCTCTGCTTTAAGGGCAGTTTGAGGTTCACTGTATGCCTTTCACAAGTGAAACTGAGAAAAGTTTTGTTTGTTTTTTAACCCCACACACCTTGAGGTTATAATAAAGCAGCCTTGCTTCTAATTCCAACTCTAATCTTTGAACAAAACATAAAATGTCGTTGATGAGTGAGTGACTTTTCTAGCATGTGCAGATCCTCTGACAGGAAATAATTTTCTGCAATCAAACATCCAGGTTGCTATCAAGATAATTGCAGTGGCAGCATTAGTGTTGCCTTGTTTTCTAATGGCAAGAAGATGTGTGCAGCGCTTCTGAAAAAAGCAGTGAATTGTTTACATAAATCTTTCTATATGGCTTTTAAAATGAAAAATTAAAAAAATCTACCATTTCAAAATGTTTAAGTTAATAGCCACGCTGTTCTCTTTTACTTTCAGATGTGACATTTGCTGCAAAAGGCTACTTTGATGCCCTTGTCAGAATGGGTGAACTTGCCAGTGAAAGTCAAGGATCCAAAGATTTGGGTAAGTGACTGATGCACGTTTTGGTAACCTCCACATTTTTCTTTTCCCGATCGCAACATCATGTCTATGAAAACATAAATAAACACCTCAGCCAACATTAGCTTCCCTTGTTAAAATGTGACGGGGGAAATGAAAACTAGCTGTTCCAAGGGCTGTTTATTTATTTTAGAATTTTTAACAGAATTATTTCAGTTTTTAAGTAGCTTGAGTTGAGAATGTGTATCAGAGGAAATAACTTTCAGTTTATGAACCTCCTGCGAATGGAGAGAAGTAATCAGAAAAATCCACGGGTAACGATGAGTGAGTGAGGTGTGGGCTGAACATGATTTACTTATGGCAGTGCACATGGTGTTATCATGTTTTCATCCAAGCTGAAGATTAGATATTGGAAAAACAAATGTAGTATTTTCAATTTTTTTTCCCCACCCTATGAGGCTTGAGTATGTTATGTCAGTTAAGTGAATCGGTGTGTGTATGTGTTCCAGTTACAAATTTCCAGGTCAGTTGGAGAAGTAAAACTTTATCGTCTCACAGTGAGTGGTTTCCTAGGTGATCCGTGTCTTTGTGTGTCTGCACTTGTTGTTCCCAGTCCATGGGAAATCTGCTCCCGTTTGAAGAGATTTTCTTTGCACTGATTGTTCCTTTAACTGCTTGATCTACGTAGAATATGCTGTTGATTTGACAGGGCCTTTGTTTCTGTGGAGCTAAGATGCACTTTGGGTTTCCTCCAGTCCACTCATCAGGGACTGACATGAAAGTACTTGCAGGATTTTCTTATTCAGCATGCAACCCCATCTTTCTATCCTGCAGCTGGTTTTCAGTTGATTCAGAGGTTTATAACAGTACTTCAGAGTTTAACCTCTTAGTCGGATGATAAGGAATGGGCTTCTAATTTTGTGTTTGTACTCATTGTATTTAACTTATATTCTTGAGAGAAGTAAAAATATTGCATTAAGTTGAGCATATATTGTTGTCTACCAAAGGAAGATCAGCAAAGAGACTGAATTTCTTGAAATTAATCATTCTGCTTTTCAAATTACTAATCTTGTCTACCTTAAAGAGTGTATATTGGCCGTCTTTAGAAATTCACGATTTTATTTTGGGTGTCCATTGGAATAGGTTTACATGCCTTGGTATTCATAAGCTTTTTTTTTTTCTCTTATCATGGACATTGCTGTAACTCATTTCAGTTCAGACTTTCATGCTCACCATTAGCTCCTGTCTCTTTAAGGCCCTCTCAGATTGGTCAGATTTTAAGACATGCTCAACTAGCCACTAAGCAGGTATTTTGCAGGTTTTATTATGTAAATGTGTTGGATGGTAATGTCGACAAGTGAAAGAACATTCTTGACCACAAAGAGGAGAGGCAGTTGGTCAACTTTACTTTCTATAAGAGGCATCAAAGACCAAATCTCTCAAAGCTGTAAAAGAAAGCCTGTAATGTGTAATATTTGCTTCTGTTGTTGTACAATATACCAGATACACCCAACACTCCCCTGCATTCCCATGTGGTCCCCATGGGAAAAGTTTGTGTTTTACTTTCCAGCCACCTGCTTATGACTTTTTTGCGTCCCCACCCTGAGGTCAGTTGCATTATCCTGACCTCCAGTCAAAATATGTGCTGGGTTAAGACCAAAAGTTCAGAGTTTCCTGTTTGACTGGCAGCAGAGCGCAGATATATCCACCGATTGAAGGAAAACACTTCCTCAAGCTCAGTGAGAAAACACTAATCCTAATTTTATCATAATATGCACTTTGATTAGATGGTGAGTTAAAAAGAGAACATGCCACCAAAGGGGCTCTTAAGGCTTGAAGAGAAATGTATTTTGGATCTCAGATAAATTTCTTTTCTCAGTGAATAATGAGCGTGTACATCTGTATCAATTCAAGCTCCAATGTACTGAGACATATACAAGTGACCTAAAAGAAACTACATGCGTGAAGCTGTCTTTTCTATGTATCCTCAATACTTGTGTATGCTCACTCATAAAGGTGCATGTATGAGTTTGAGCTCTTGATGCACCTCTTTAAAGCCTGTTAATTTCACAGAGGCTCACTAAGCAACGGGCTGCAAATGGTTCCACCTACACACCTCAGTCACCAGCTGCTCTGGATCTCCTTTTTTTTTTTTTTTTTTTTTTTAAACTAGTTTTATGACATACATATACACATTATGTTTAAAACAGGGACTGGAATTACCTTGTGAAATAATTGCCTCTGTTGCTGTTTTCACGCAACACATCAACAAGCACCACAGTCGAGCTTGTATCTTAATTCATTCCTTTACGGCACAATATGTTCCCACAGGAATCCACCCTTACTACACTGTGTATACAAGCATGTATCCAGTGCCTTTCATACTTATTGGCCGTGTGCATTTTATGCATAAAGCTTGTGTCATCTCTGTGTTTGAGTGCTCTTTTAATCCACTTGTGAATATCTCTGCCTAAAGAGACGGAGTCTCTCCTTCTTCTCCAGCCAGCCCCACTACTCCCACACACTCCCTCCCACATATCCTCCTCTGGTTGGGCTAATCATCGCCTGTCATTTTGCCACCCACACACACATGCATTCACATACATGCTAACACACACATGCGCGCACACACACACACACACCTGCTCTCCCTCGATCATTTCCCACTCTTTCCTTTCTCTTCCACTGTTTCTGCCATCCTCCTCTTTTATCCCTCTTCACGTGGAAGGAGTTAGCACTTACTCCCTTAGTGACAGTTTGTGGCTACCAAGCCTTCTTAGGAAATACAATGTTTGGCAGGGTGGAGATATTTATACAAACCTAACCAGCCAGTGTTTATGTTCCTTTGAAGAGAGAGGCTTGTTTACAACGAGAGCCATTGCCGAGCTAATTTAAAGGTAGAAACTCCTCCTAAAGCTCCCAGTTATTTGTTAAGCCATTATAGTAAGAACTCTTTAGCAATTATTAAAATATATGTCCAACATGTTGAAGAAGTGTCTAGCTTTCACTGGAGCTATAAAAGGAGGTTTAAAAAAAACAAAAAAACATAAGCAGACACTGGAAGTTATAGTTTGTGCAGCGTCCCTTGAATGTGCATTTATTTGTGGACAGTAACTTAGTGCATTTACTTAGGTTTTATACTTTGGTCTGGTCTTGGGGTCCAAGTCCTTAGCTATGCCTTTCATATTTGATGTATATATGTGTATTTGTACATGCACAAATTGACAAATATACCTCACTTGTATTTTTTGGGATTCGGATATTCTGGGTTTTCTTGTGTCTGTGGTTGTGTGAAGTACTATTGAGTAGTTGGTGTCTTAACTGCAGTAGATAGCAGTCTGTGTGCTCTCAGTCTACAGAATGGGAGGCATCTTATGAGGAGAGCCAAGCTAACAGCTGAACAGAATAGGGACATGAGAGGAGCAATTTTGTTGCCATCTAAGACGATTCACACCTCAAATCTCATAGTGGTTTGGGGAAAAGTCCACAAGTGATTTAAACAAGCCAGTTGTGTATTTTTACACCATCACTTAGCATCAAGTTAGACTGTGATTTACTTTGACTACATTTTCTTAACTACAGTGTTGCAACACTGTTCATTGTATTCATTGTATGCACACCCAGTACATATAACTGTTAGATGCAAAACTGATGTATTGTAAAAATGCTTGACACCATCGAAAGCAAATTTGTTTATCATTGTCTCATCAGAGACAAACAAACTAAGGATATGGATTGCTGGAACCATGTCCTGTGATCTGATGACACCAAGATGAACAAATTTGCTTTCGATGGTGTCAAGCATGTGTGGTGGTAAAAAGTGATTTGTACAAAGAAAAGTGCCCCATGCTTAAAGTCAAGCATAGTAGTGGGAGTGACATGGTTTGGGGCTGTATGGATGCCATCAACAGTAGGAAGCTGAATTTCACCAAAAGAAACATGCTTGTCAACATGTACTGTGACTACTGAAGCAGATCATGATACTCTCCATAGGATTTCAGTCAAATCTCACACACGTCTCTTTTAGCCTGGTGCAGACTCAAAATGTAAAATTTCAATGTAAGGCAAGGATGAAACGCACAACGATGACCTCCCTTTTAATGCCTTTTCATTTCATGACATTTCGGGCCAACACGGCCCATTCTCAGGGAGTTTAACATAGGGGTGTACTCACTTTTGCACCAGCATAATTTCACAAAAATGGACAAATATGTCATTTAAGTTATATTATTGACCTTTCTTTTCTGTTTTAAGCTGAACAGATGTTGTATTAAACTTACTCTATGCACGTTTTGGGAATAACTTGTGTGTGTATTAAAATATTGTTCAAAATGTTACTTTTCAACAGGGGTGTACTCATTTTCACTGTGCACTGTAGTTCTGATTAGAACTGCTGATATTTTTCACTTTAGTCGCGCCACACACTCTTAAACCAGCGTTCAGTGTTTAAGATACTGTACTACCAGGGCAGACTGCAAGGTTGAAGGACTAATTGACCTGCCTAAATACTCACCTGAACACTAAATGAAACACTAGCTGACAACCTTGCCCAGAGGTGTTTTGGAATCTGAAAGGCTCTCTCACATTACTTCTCAAATTGTTAGCTGTCAATAGTTAGCTGATTTTCCGCTGAGCATGACTTGGTAATTTGCTTAAGTCCACATTATCAATGACTACAGCAGGCGGCCAGTTAGCTAAAAGGGCAGCATGTAGTGGGCCAGATGTGCAGCAAATTTTACAGTGTCAGACCTTCGAAGAAGGTACAATATAATCAGCATAAATACAAGAAAAACTAACTGGAAATTAGCTTGTAAGACTCATCTGCATTACGTAATAGTAAAGAGGTCACATTAGCCACATGCTGTACAATGGGTTTCGAGTTCAAGGAGTGTTTACTTCACCTGAGGACACAGCAAGCTGACCATTCTGGCAAGGTGTAGAGTTAGGAGCTGTTCTGTGCTTGACTGGATATGTTTTCCCATGCTGCCCTACATAGCCAGTATTTCATTTGTCAACGGTCATAAGCCCCAGGGTCAAAGTCAAACTACAAACTTAGTTCTAGACAAATAGTAGCACTCATATAGAGCCAATTTGTTTTTGTTTTTTACTTTAAATTGTTTTTGTCTTTCTTTCTACCAATTTTCTAGTTAACAGTAACATAAACTCCCACTGGACCATTTGACTAATTAGTCTGTTCTCAGCAACTTGAACAAGAATGCAAAGTGCTTACAGTTTAGTCTCTTCAAATCTCTCTCTCTCTCTCTCGCTCTCTCTCGCTCTCGCTAATCACCACATTTTAATAACACACATGTGTGATTCAGCATAAAAAAGCATGTCTTTAGGGAAATAACATGTATAAGGGGGGTAAAAAAAAAAGAGCTATATTAAACTATAGTGAGCCAATGGATTGCTTAAGTTTCCTTCCCACACAACACACTCGCACAAAGAAATTCATATTCCTACCAGTAATTATCTTAGTAGGAAAAAAGGTTCGCACAGGGAAAATGAGGCTGCAAACTGATGCAGCGTAATGTCTTTTTTAGGTTAATGGTCCTGGGACATGAGCAATTTCTGCTAATAAATGGATGCTCTATAAAAGGGTAAATTACATGTCTGTTTGAAGCAAGGCATTATGCAGATTAGGTGTTAACTCTAGCATGTTGTATTTAAACTAGCAACCGGAGCCACTCACCACAGTCTCTCCATCCCTTCTGTCTGTCACTCTGTCTTCACTGTGGCCTACCTCTCTCCTCCTCCAGCACCTGTCCCTGTTTAAATGAGAGCAGAGGAGCTCTTTTCTTAGCTCTCTGCCACCATCCCAGGGGTCTCTGCTTTCTCCTGCTCTATTTCTGATATACGCATTGCATGACGGGAAGCCAGTGGCCCCTGCATTCTCTATATTAATATATTCACATTGCTCTTCTTTCTTTTTTTTTCCATGCTAAAGAAAAAAGAAATGGAAATATAAATAATATAAACATACTTTTACTG